>NC_067144.1:33564909-33827409 GCF_903995435.1 Acomys russatus | reverse complement strand
CTCCCCCAACCTACCCACACCAGCACATCAAGTCACATTAGGACTGAGAGCATCCTCTTCAACAGTGGCCTGGCAAGGCAGCCCCACCACAGGGAAGTGATCAAAAAGCAGTCAACAGACTCCTTGTCAGAGACCCTTGTTAGGGGACCCTTATGAAGACCAGCTGCCCATTAGGTACATATGTGAAGGGGGCCTAGATCCAGTCCATGCATAATCATTAGTTGGTGCTTCAGTCTCAGGAAGCCCTCCTGGGCCTAGGTTACTTGGCTCTGTTGGACTTCTTCTGGAGCTCTGTCCCCTCTGGGTCCTTCTATCCATATGTCCACTCTTCCATAATAAGGTTTCCTGTCCTCTACCCAATGTTTGGCAGTGAGTCTCAGCATCTACTTCCGTCTGACGCTGGGTGGAGCCTCTCAGAAGACAGCTGTGCTAGGCTTCTTTCTGAAGCATAGCAAAGTGACATTAATAGTGTCATAGGTTGGCTCTCTCCCATTGTGTGGGTCTCTGGTTGGGCCATTCATTGGTTGGACATTCCCTCAGTCTTTGCTCTATCTTTATCCCTGCACATCTTGTAAGCAGGATAAATTTTGAGTTGAAGTTTTTGTGGGTGGTTTGGTGTTCGCCTCCCTCTACTAGGAGGCTTGTCTGACTACAGAATGGCCTCTTCAGTCCCCATGTCTTGGGATACTAGAGGGTCTTAGCTAAAGTCACTCCCATATCCTCCCAGGAGAGTAGTACCCTGTTGTAGGCCTCCAGCCAGTCTCAGAGATGCTCCCATCCGAGGTTTCTCTTCTCTCTGCAATCCCTCTGTCCTCCTGCCCCGCCCCCCACATCTAATGCCTGTAGTGAATGTAAATGTGTTTTTTGTTTTGGTCCCAAGGGTGAGATGTGAAGCAGACTTGTGTAAGGGCCTGTGATGTTTGTCCACTAGAAATGAAACTGCCTCTTTGCCAGTTGATAACCATCCTGATACGGACCCTGAGAGGAGGTAAATAGAGCCCCAAAACAGAGGCTTGGCCTTTGCTTTTGTACCTCTTGACTGTTCGTCATTCCATTTCAAGATGTTCCCAGAGAGAGAAACAGTCCAGAGAAGCATAGGTAGGTTTGAAGGGAGACAGACGCTTTAAAGAACCCAAAATAAAGTAGGTTTAAAAAAAATCAAAGCCTACAGATCCCCACCTTCATTTTTCTCAGCATTTTCTCTCCTAAACTGTTCCCTCTCTTAAAGCATTTCCTCTGTCTATTCTATTTCCCCTTCTCTGTGAGATTCAAGCATCCTCTCTTGGGCCCTTTTTGTTATGTAGCTTCTTTGGGTCTGTGAATTGTAGTATGGTTATCCTGTACTATATGGCTAATATGTGCTTATAAGTGAGTACATACCATGTTTGTCTTTCTGGGTCTAGGTTACCTCACACAGGATGACCTCTTCTAGTTCCATCCATTTGTCCATCAGTTTAATCTTTTCCTTGTTTTTAATAGCTGAGCAGTATTCTACCACAGTTTCTTTATCCATTCTTCAGTTGAGGGACATCTAGGTTGTTTCCGGGTTCTGGCTATTATAATTAAAGCTGCTATGAACATAGTTGAGCAAATGTCCTTGTTGTATGGTGGAGCATCTTTCAGGTATATGCCAGGCAGTGCTATGGCTGGGTCTTGAGGTAGAATTATTTCCAATTTCCTGAGAAAGTGCCAGATTGATTTCCAATGTGCCTGTATAAGTTTGCACTCCCACCAGCAAAGAAAGAGTGTTCCCCTTTCTCCACATCCTTGCCAGCATGTGCTGTCACTTGAGGGTTTTTGTTTTTTGTTTTTGTTTTTTTTTTTTATCTTAGCCATTCTGATAGGTACAAAATAGAATCCCAGGGTCTTTTGAGTTGTATTTACCTAGAGATGTTGAGCATTTACGTGCTTCTTGGCCATTCAAAATTCTTCTGTTGTGAATTCTCTGTTTAGCCCTGTACCCCATTTTTAATAGGATTGTTTGGTTTGTTGGTGTTTAACTTCTTGAGTTCCTCATATATATTGGATATAAGTCCTTTGTCATATGTAGGGTTGTTGAAGATATTTTCTCAATCTGTAGGCTGCTGTTTTGTTCTGTTGACAGTGTCCTTTTCCTTACAGAAGTTTTTTGTTGTTGTTGTTTCATGAGGTCTTGTTTAATTGTTGATCTTAGAGCTTGAGCTCTGTTGGTGTTCTGTTCTGGAAGTTGTCACCTGTGCCAATGAGTTCAAAGCTCCTCCCCACTTTCTCTTCTAATAGATTTAGTTTATTTGTCTTTATGTTGAGGTCTTTGATCCACTTGGACGTGAGTTTTGTGCAGGACGATAAATGCGGGTCCGTTTGAATTTTTCTACATGTAGACATTTTATTTGACCATGAAAATTTGTTGAAAATGCTATTGTTTTTCCATTGTATGGTTTTGGCTTCCTTGTCAAAAATCAAGTGTCCATGGGTGTGTGTTTTTAATTCTGAGTCTTACATTTGATTCCATTGATCCAGCAGTCTGTTTCTATGACAGTACTACGCAGAATCTATGCACTTCATATTACTATTGCTCTGTAGAACAGCTTGAAATCATAGGTGAAGATACCCCCGGAAGCTCTTTCATTGTACAAGATATTTTTAGCTATTCTGGGTTTTATTTTTTTCCCTATGAAGTTCAGAATCGTTCTTTCAAGGTATGTAAGAATTGTGTTGGTATTTTGATGGGATTTGCATTGAACCTGTACATTGCTTTTGGTAAGATGGCCATTTCTACTAAGTTAATTCTACCTGTCCATGAGCATGGAATATCTTTCCATCTTCTGATATCTTCTTAAATTTCTTTATTCAGAGACTTGGAGTTCTAGTCATATAATTCTCTGACTTAGTTGGTTACAGTTACACCAAGATACTTTATACTATTTGTGAGTATTATGAAGGATGTTGTGCTGTGGAAAATTTGGGTTAAATATAAACATGTTTTTGTTTTAATCCCAGGTGTGGAATACAGGGGCTGCTCCAGTTTGTCCACAATTGATAGAACCTGGGAGCTTTCTCCCAGAAGTGGGAATAGCGAGGTGGCCAGAGGTTGAAAGCAGATGTTCCAGGCATTAGTGGACTTTCCTCTCCGCTGAGAAATACAGACACTAGCATTTTGGAGTCTGGGGCAAAGGCATTACCTCTCACTTGCTCCACAGTTACTGAGA
This sequence comes from Acomys russatus, assembly GCF_903995435.1. Lineage (NCBI taxonomy): Eukaryota > Metazoa > Chordata > Mammalia > Rodentia > Muridae > Acomys > Acomys russatus. Next base: position 33,824,221 of record NC_067144.1, on the reverse strand, counting down.
TCCTGTTAACAAGACACCATTCACACTGGGTGCTACCATCTTGGATCTCTAAAAGCTATTTTTTTAAGATAGAGTCTTATTCTGTAACCAACATATTCTAGAATTCAATACATGAGCAAGAATGGCCTCAAACTCATAGCAATTCTTCTGTCTCAGGCTTATATATGTAGGGGTTATGAGAATGAGCTTCCATATCTAGCCTTAAAATTTCATTAATAAAGCTTAACAAGTATCTATTAAAATTTCACAGTTCTGGTATTTTCTACAATTATATTGAGAAATATCTTCATAGGCAAGAGCATATTTGTGCACTGCTTTAACAATTTGGCAGCTGTATGTATGAAAAGCCCATGTTTTATAAGTTTACAAAGTGATTCTAAACAGGTTTTTAAATCTTAAAATGAGAATGTAGTACCTTGAAAAGTTTTATAGTAATAACAGATTATTCAAGGCAAAGGGAGTGATTTTCCTCATGTAGTTCTCTTTCACACTTATTCTCTCAGAAAGGCACTCAAAAATGCACATCTTATTTTCTTCATCATTGGGCCCTGCCTTCCATCTCCATTCCTCCATTAGTAGTAAGCGCTGACCTTTTTCTTAAATTGGCCATTTCAATTTAAATTTCTTTCTTCTCAGTATTGCATTTTTCTCTGATATTTATTTTGCAGATAGTATAATACATTGCTGGAAAAGGAAAATAACAAAGAATATATACTCTTCTATCCTCCTAGGAAAAATAGAAGTGCTCATATTATCCAATGTTAAGGTAGGTAAAGTGACAAGGACTTTAAAGTGTCACAGGCACATCTGGAACACATATATCAACCTGATGGTGCATAATCTCATTGTTTTCGAAATGTCTGAGTTTAAGCAGGAGGTATTATTTCAGTCAGAAAATAAAAGATTAATGTGGATATCAGTGGTGATAAATTGTATGCAGTTATGGAAAAATCGATCTGCTGAAAAGTCTAAGTCTTTTCAATCTAATGAAGAAACATTTAAAAAGATCTAAGGCCCACCTCTAAAAACACAGATTTTTCAACTATACTTTTGGGAATTTATTTTTTTGTACAGTCTCTTTTTTTTTTTTAACGTATCACAAGTTAAATTATAAAAAGTTAAGATTTAAAAATCACGAAATAAAAATGGCCTGCAAATTTTGATGACCACGATAGAAGCATGATATTTCTGATTGTACTCTTCACAAGGTTAAATTTTTCACAAAGGGCATTCTTCAAGTTTCCTAAATATTTACCATACTAGCAGATGACTCTAAAGATGTCATTTCTTATTATGCAATAAGGTACTTAAAATAGCATATGAAAACAAAGATATCTCAGTGACACTTAGGGCATAAGAGAAGTTGTTCCTTTGTGCTGGTAGACAGAAAGAGAGAGAGAGAGAGAGAGAGAGAGAGAGAGATGAGGGGAAACCATCAGAACACAACTATATTGAGAAATAAATTGGTAAATTCTGCATTGCTGTTATTTCCATGCAACATGCACAAAAAAATTTATTAGTATTTGTAAGATTATTAAATACACAGCTAGTACTGCTACCTCCCCTAACTGTGAGGATACTGATGATTGATAGTACTTATTAAGCATTTATTATATGCATCACACACATAGGAAGCTTGTCAGCCATCCCTCCCACAAAACCACTGAGAAGAGCTGAGGCTGAAGCATGTGTAAGGAGAAGCCTGTTGACATGGTCAGAGCCTCACGCTTCAGCACTGCTTTATGCTCATGGGAGACCTGCATTGTGTTGGTTTTCTTTGGGGGTGGGGGTTAATGACAGGAAACTATAACATTTTATTCATGGCATCAGAAATTTAGGGTGACTGGTCTCAAAAAGTGGTCATAGCTCCTGTACATTTTTAATAAACAAAAATGATGTTTAGAGTTATCAGACATGAAAAGGTCAAAATAATAAATGAAAGAATTAAAAGGATAGGAACAAAAGAAGAGATACACAGATTTTCCTGAAATTTTACATGATGTAACACATAGTGACACCATAAAAGTGTGTCATAGAACTGTTATAAAAATCTGAACTAGTATGCAGATATAAGTGAGTATATACCATTTGATTCTTTCAGATCTAGCCAATGGTCAGAATATTCTCCACAGTTGAGTGGAGAGTGTGATATGACTTTCTCACGTACTCTGGTGCCTCACATTTGACCATGTCTCCTGGAGGGGGAGACCTGGTGGCACTCAGAGGAAGGACAGCAAGTAGCCAAGAAGAGACTTGATACCCTATGAGAATATATAGGGGGATGTAATCCCCCTCAGGAACAGTCATAGGGGAGGGGAATAATGGGAAAATGGGGGGGAAGGAATGGGAGGATACAAGGGATGGGATAAACATTGAGATGTAACAAGAATAAATTAATAAAAAAAAATAATGTAAAAAAAATCTGAACTATCCAGTGGTTAATAGTAAAATAAAAACCTATTGAAAGAGTCAGACAATAGATTAAATAACTCTGTCTTAGTTAGTGTCCCTACTGCTATGATGAAACATTGTGACCAACCTAACTTGAGGAAGAAAGGGTTTATTCAGCTTACACTTCCACAGCACAATTTATCATCAAAGGAAGTCAGGGCCGGAACTCAAACATGGCAGGATCCTGGAGGCCAGAGCTGATACAGGGGCCATGGTGGGATGCTACTTACAGGCTTACTCTCACAGGTTGATTAGCCTGCTTTCTTTTTCTTTCTTTCTTTCTTTTTCTTTTTTTTTAATGATGTTACCTAATCTTTATTTTATTTTTTAAATATATTTTATTAATTTATTCATATTACATCTCAATTCTTATCCATCTCTTGTATCCTCCCATTCCTCCCTCCCTCCCATTTTCCCCTTATTCCCCTCCCCTATGACTGTGACTGAGGGGGACCTCCTCCCTCTGTATATGCTCATAGGGTATCAAATCTCTTTTTGGTAGCCTGCTATCCTTCCTCTGAGTGCCACCAGGTCTCCCCATCTAGAGGACGTGGTCAAATATGGGGCACCAGAGTTCATGTGAAAGTCAGACCCCACTTTCCAGAATGGGGAAATAAAAGGATCCAGAGAGTCCTAGAAACCTACAAGAAGAACATTATAATGGGCGGATCTGGGCCCAGGGGTCCTGCTCAAACTATGGCACCAGCCAAGGACAATACGTGCAGTAAACTTCGCACCCTTACCCAGATCTAGCCAATGGACAGGACATTCTTCACAGTTCAGTAGCCTGCTTTCTTATACCCAAGACCACCATCCCAGGGATGGCACCACCAACAGTGGGCAGGGGCCTTCCCAATCAATTACAAATAAGAGAACGTCCTATAGGCCTACTTACAGCCCAATCACATGAAGGCATTTGTTTAAAACTTAGGTTCCTTCCTCTTAGAGGACTTTAACTTGTGTCAAGTTGACATAAAACTAGCATGATTTCCTAGTAATCGAAAACTAACTGTTTTATGAAGAACAGTCAAGGTGAAAATGGCTTTCTTGAAAACAGGTAGTAAAAGTTGGAAAAATCTGAGTTTTACAAAGATTCTTATTAATGAAAAGTTAAAGGATTATGTTATCTGTGTATCCCCATATAAGTAACGTATAGCATACATTACTCATATATTAATTGTAATTTAAAATATATGCTCATCTTTCCTCTGGCTCAAACCAGAACATTTTATATTGCTTAAATTTAAGCCACGTTCACTCTCTTTATGAGGCAACTTTTGAGTATCATGAAGACAGATGACAAAGCTATATCATAGGCTGCTTTTGGAAAATATATTACCCAGGAGGCCATGTCCTAGACATAGAATTATTATACTGTTCTCTGAAAGAGAAGCTCAATGTTCCTTCTATAATTCTAAAGGATATTTAGATTTATCATATCTCAAGGGCTCATTTTCAATCCAATGCCATTTTTTATTTTGCATTATATACTGACTTTTATTTTAGTTTGGAGTAGAGTTATCTTGTATACTTTAAAAATATTATTTTTGTTTTATGGCTATAACGGATAGAAATAGCATATATAGCTACCTAAGCAACATTTTTCCATAATTGTGACTTGTTTAATGACTAGACTATATGGAAATGTTTATATTTTAAAGGGATATTATGAAAGCACCATTACAGAATTGAAAACGCATGGACTTTTCTTTCTTTTCTTTTCTTTTTTTACTTGTCAGCCATAGATGGTGTTACCTTTAATGTTTCCTGTGTAACACATGGAATTGTTTCACATTGCCAACTTAGCTTCTCTTAAAGCTAACAGCATATACACTCACAGTATAGTCTCCAAAGCCAGAAAACTAATAGTGATGTGCTAATATTGACTGACTTACAGACCCTATGCAGAATTTACTGATATTCTGCCCATGCCTTTCTTTAGTATTTTAATGTGTAGCGTCCCTCCAAGGACAATTATTTAGGTATCATATCTATGTCTTCTTACTCTCGTCCTGCCTGGTAGGCTTCCTAGTCTTTCACGACCTTGACTATTTTAAAGAGGACTACTCAGTTGTTTTATTTGTTCTTGTTTTTCCTTCAGTGAGAATGAGGTTATGTATGTTGACAAAAATAGCCCAGAAATGGTATGCCCTTTTCCATTCAACCTGTCAGCAAACCGGGGTACTGAAATGTCTTCTTTCTCGTTACATTAACATTTGTCACTTGGTAAAGGTCTTGTCTGGCACACATCTTTCCCTACATTGTAATTACATCATAAATACTATCATTACTGAATTTTGTTACTCCAATCTTTTCAGCTTTGACATTTAAGAGTTCCTTTTGATATTCACCATCTTTCCTAATTTTTCAACACTTATTTTCTGGCACCAAAATGTACTTCAAAATTGTGTGTGTGTGTGTGTGTGTGTGTGTGTGTGTGTGTGTGTGTGTGTTTAAATTCTGTCTTGATCCAGAAACAAACCACTACTCCAAGTCTCTTTTCCATTATTAGAGAATGGACTTTGGAAGATGTCAATTTAAAAATAAGGAAGTATTCTTAGTATGCAGGATTTTCATGCCTCCTAAGCACTCCCTCATAGAAAAAAAGTAGATGTGCAGACTCACCCATGCATACACACACATCTACATTTAATTCCTTCTTTGCAAATGTATAAATATGTACACTAATATGTCTCTGCATTCATCCACTTCATAAGTAGAGTCTTCCTGTTTCAGTCCACTAAAGTTCTATTAAGTCTTCTATATTTTCTAATTCACAGCATTTTTATTTAACTGTGAGAAACTTGGTTCACATTATTCATAATAAGTTGATAATTAATTTAACCCTAGTACACAGAAAGTATTTTCAGCATTAAAATCCATATATTTTTTCCATTAATTAATTAATTTAATCTTTACGGGCCTTTCCCTTCTTTCTCCCAGTCCTAGCCTCACACCCCACCCCCATTCTCCCATCTCTTTATCCTCAGATAAAAGATATCCCCATTGGTACCAATCCACCCTGGTACATCAAGTCTCAGCAGGACTAAGTGCACCCTCTATCACTGAGGTCAGACAAGACAATCTATACTCTTTCAAAGGAAAAGTAAGAATAGTACAATATTAAAAATAATAAGAGTTTTCTTCAGTCTTATGTAGTAAAATTACCTCTTTCCAAAGATATGTGTGTATGCACATGTATTAACACATATGCATCTGTGTGAACACAAATACAAGCAAACTCTAGTCCACACACACACACACACACACACACACACACACACACACACACAAACGCACACACGCACGCACGCGTCTCTATTGCTGATTGGGCGAAAACGTGTACAACCACTTTGGAAATCAATCTGGAGTTTTCTCAGAAAATTGAGACTAGATCTACCTCAATACCCAGTTATACCACTCCTGGGTATATACCCAAAAGACGCTCCATCAAACAACAAGGACATTTGCTCATAGCGTCTTTATTTGTCGTAAAAACGGGAAACTGGAAACAACCTAGATGTCCCTCAACTGAAGAATGGATAAAGAAAATGTAGTACATTTACACAATGGAATACTACTCAGCTACTAAAAACAAGATATCAGGCAATTTGTAGCTAAACAGATGGAACTAGAAAACATCATCCTGTATGAGGTAACTCAGACCCAGAAAGACACACCCAATATGTACTCACTCATAAGTGGATATTAGCCAAGTACAGGATAACCATGCTACCAAACACAGACCCAAAGAGACTAAGTAACCAGGAGGGCCCAAGAGAGGGCATTTCAATCTCATTAAGAAGGGGAAAAAAAATAAACACTACGGAAGTTGCTGCGGAGCGCTCACGAGCTGGTCGCTCACCGCGGTGATCCGGAACGGCCGCGTTTGCGGAGCGGTCACCATGCCTCTGGCTAGAGACCTATTACACCCTTCCTTGGAAGAGGAAAAGAAAAAACATAAGAAGAAACGGCTGGTGCAGAGCCCAAATTCTTACTTCATGGACGTGAAATGTCCAGGTTGCTACAAGATTACTACCGTTTTCAGCCACGCTCAGACAGTGGTTCTTTGTGTAGGCTGTTCAACAGTGCTGTGCCAGCCCACAGGAGGAAAAGCCAGGCTCACAGAAGGCTGTTCGTTTAGAAGAAAGCAGCACTGATCATGGACAAGTTCCTGAGTCTGTGCTCTTCACAGAAAGCCTTATCAAGTTCAGTTACTCTACCAAGACACTGTAATTACCTTTGATTTTATAAAGTATACAACAATGATCTCCTATTTTGGTGTCAGTTTTTCAATAAAGTTTTAATTATGAACAAAAAAAAAAAATAGACACTACTAATGATACTCTGCTATACATGCAGACAGGAGCCTAGCATAACTGTCTTCTGAGAGGCTTCATCTAGTAGCTGATGGAAACAGATGGAGAGGACCACAGCCAAACAACTAGTGGAGCTCTTGGAGTCTGAAGGAAGAGTGGAAAGAAGGAATGAGGGAGCCAGAGGAACCAAGGCCATCACAAGAAGACCTACAGTGTAAACTAATTTGGGCCCATGGGGACTCACAGAGGCTGAACCACCAAGCAAAGAGCATGTGTGGGCTAGGCCTCCTACACATATGTAGATATAGGCGATGTACAGTTTGTTTTTCATGTGGGTCCCCTAACAATTGGAGTAGAGGATATCTCTGACTCTGTGGCCTGAGTTTGTATCCCTTTCCCATAGCTAGACTGTCTTGTTCGGCCTCAGTGGGAAAGGATGTCCCTATTTGATGTGCCAGGATGAGTTACTATCAATGGGGGTCCTGCCTTTCTCTGAGGAGAAGAGGAGAGGGGATGAGGGAGTGGAGTTTGAGGGTAGGACTAAGAGAAAAGGGGGAGAGGACTGAGAGCAGGCTGTGAAATGATGAAGTAAATTAATTAAAAAATTTAAAGAAAAAAAGAGAGAAAGAGGAGAGAAGAGAAGAAAAGAGAGCAAAAAAGGATAAATATTATTACTGTCAGACATAATCTGGAGTACTGCTTGTGTGACTTCCATGTGAGTTGTGAATATTTACTCTGTGAGACACACAAAGGAATACTACAGGTAAGGTTTCCCCAACACAAAGCAAACTGTGGTGAGTGAGATTACAGGATGTTTCAGGACCATCACTGTTAATTCTCTAAAATTCTACAGTGCTGAAGGTTGTTTCCAACCTGTGGGTTCTGACCCCTTTGGGGGTTGAATGACCCTTTCACAGAGGTCACCTAAGACCGTTGTAAAACACAGCTATTTACATTATGATTCATAGCAGTAAGTAGCAAAATTACAGCTATGAAGCAGCGATAAGAATAACTTCAAGCTTTGGGGGCGGGGTCACCACAATACAAGAAACCATATTCAAGAGCCGCAGCATTAGAAAGGCTGAGAACAACTGCACTGGAAGGTTATGTTGACTTCAACTTGTCACACAAGTAAATTGTATCAGTTAACAAAACCCCAACTTTTAGATTGTGACTTTCATCCTCAATCCATCATTCCTAGTAGAAATATAACTCATGTCACATGTCATAATAAAAATCATATATAAAAGTGATGTATGACTTTTGGATGTTTGTGTGTCTGGCATATTGCAAAGTGCGGAACATATCACAAACATACAAAATATTATACCAAAAGCCTGAGTGAAATGACAATGTGGCTGAGTATGAGCAAAGATGAAGACACTCGTCAAAACTTAATATTGAGAATTAGAGTTAAAAATCAACTAGTCAATCGCCATTCTAGCTTCTAATCATAAATAGCTAAAGAGGAAATGAAAATGAGGCCCGGAGACATTTTGGTACTATCAGGTAACTAACAACAAGGTGAAGCATTTATTGTACATATTGCTTCTTCTTCTTCTTCTTCCTTTTTTTTTTTTTTTTTTTTTTTTTTTTTTTTTTGCACATGATACCACTGCCCAAACTTCTACACCACTGAAATTTATTTCCTGCGAAAAATGTAAGAAAAATTTTAAAACAACATCACAACTGTGTCTAATTTCCAGACTGATTAAATTAGTAATGTGTTTGTAGAGATACATGTGCTGCATTCCAGTTAGTGTTTCCCAAATAACCATTACACTTTAGGACATTGAAATAAATGTTTGGACCAGGATGCTTGAAGACACCAACCAGCAGCCAGCACTAGGAGAGGAAATGCAAAGAGAGAGGACGTGCTTAAGTGACTCACAGAGGAATTCACCGGCTTATGCACAGGCAGCTATTAGAACCTGTGACTGACAGCCTAGGATATCCAAATGATCAATGCACCTGTAGCTTGGTATTTGAAAGCTCATAAAAACGGCATAACAAACAACTTGTCATCTGAAGATACTTTACGAGGCAGTGGATTCTGGAGGAATTGCATGAAGTTATAGTGCAGGCTTAGGAAATGGCCTTTTCTTTCCTCACACCAGTCTTTGAGGGTCAGATTGACATTGCTGGAGTGGGGTAAAGCCAGTGTACAGTTTATCCAACCCCTTCAAAAAAAAAAAAAAAAAGAGGCTCTGTAGTGTGAAAATTCTCAGCTTCTTAGTCACCTCATACATTTCCATTGGTGGTTTTTAAATAGTTTGAGTCTTTGTTTTTTTGCATTCTATTTTTTTTTCTTTTTGTAAGCACACATTTTGGTATGTTTTAGTTGTATCAATTATAAGAAATAGTTCATTAATGCACATGTCATATTATTCCTGCGCTAACCAAACACAACCTCCCCAAGCCACAATTTGAACCACTTATTTTCTAGGTAGGATGCTAGCTGCTTAAAATTTGGTTTAGCTGTTCAAAATGATTCATACCAGAACAATTAGGATTTTATATTTTTAAAAATATTTTGGCATATTTTCACTCATATGCAGGCTAAAACATCAGAGCAGAAGTACTCATGTACTCTCACATTGCTTCTATATGCACAGCTAAAGGTAATATTCTAAAATATATTTTTATAACAATCTTACACTTTTTTTTACAATAAATAAAGTTCAATAGTGTAGAAGTTTGGGACATGATATCATGTGCTCAAAAAAGGCTTGAATTTGGGTTTAAACGTGTATTTAATTGTTTGTTATCATAATTCTGAAAAACGACTTTGATTTACAGACTTTCTTGGGAATACTCATATTTTTCCTGACTTATGGTTTCCTTTATTACTGTCTATTATAAATATATTCTTATTAAGTTAAATCTACTTCAGCTCTTTAAATATTATATTTAGCTGAACTCTATAATTTTCCTTTGTTTACTTTTCCTTTTTAAAATTATTTCATTTTTGAGAATATAATATAATCACATTATTTTCCCCTTTCCTTCATCCAAAATCTCCCATATACCCCTCTTATTCTTTTATTAGAATTATTTACTTATTTATTTACTTTTATTTTATACATATACATTTATATTATTACACATATATACAATAGACTACCTATAGCAAGAAGAACCATGACACAATCAGGAATTATATAAATGTTGTGTTCTTAGTGTTTTGGCTATTTGTATTTGACAGCCTTGAAGAAAATATCTTTCCTATCTTAGTATGTCTAAAATTCTGAATGTAAATCAATCTCCATCACATATAGTTATTATTAACTTAAAACATCTATCTAGACCTAAAAACATCTTAACCCTCAAACAACTAGGCTTTATGTTAAAACTAAGCTACCTGGTCTTCAACTCTATCAGAGGCTTGAAATGGATTCTTTGGGTGTTCCCATAAGGCGCTTTTGTCCAACAAGTCGATTAGGTGTACCATTCCTAGAACTGGCAGCTTCATTTGATGATGAGATATCTTCAGTTGGACTGCTGTCTTTCCCATTTTTTTTTTTTTTTTGTAGATTCCATTTTGATCACCTCTTATATGTATATATTTTAGAAAGCTCGTATTGTATTAGTTTTCCATTTGCCCCCTCAAATGGCCCTAGGTGCATTAACTTGCCCTCCCAGGACTCCCTCCCACAGCCTCCTCTCCCCCCACTCTGTCCCTTTTGTTCCTCTTATTCCATCTCCCTGCCTCATCTATCCATAACTAAGTTTTAGATATTAGAATTTGAAACTAGGAAATCTTCAGTACAGATAGACAGTTCAGGAGGACCTCTGAAACGAACAAAACAAAATCACAGTATTTATTTGATTTATTTGTTTTAATCCAAACCAAAGTTAACAGTCTAAAACACTACTGTATGATTTATGGGAGCAAAGAGAAAAATATGGAGCAAAGAAATGCTTGAAAAAAAAAAAAAACAATGTGAATACTGGGAGGAATTAAGTGCAGGGATAAATATAGAGCAGATAGAGCTAAGATTGATGGAAGATCTAACCAATACCTGGCCCAACCCAAGACCCACCCTATGGGAGTGAAACAACCTTGGACATTATTAATGACACTCTGCTATGCTTGCAGACAGGATTCAAGCAGAGTTGTCCTCTGAGAGTCTCCATCCAGCAGTGCCTAAAAACACATGCTGAAACTCACAGACAAACATTGGGTGATATATAGAGAACCTTGCAGAAAAGAGGAGGGGGAAGAGAAAAGGACCTGGAGGTGACAGGAGCCTCAAAAGAAGGCCAACAGTACCACTAATTAACCAGGGCCCAGAGAGGAATGCCAAGACTGTAGTACCAACCAAGGACCTTGCATGGACTGCACCTAGGTCCCCTACAAAGATGTAGGACCATTCAAAGGGGCATCTCAAGATTCGTGTAGGTCCCCTAGTAAGTGGAATGGGAGATCTCACTGACATGGACTCTCTTGCCAGCTTTTCAATTACTCCCCATGCTAGGCCACAGGGGAAGGGAACACACTCAGTCCTGATATGATTTGATAAGTTGGCATAATGATGAGAAGGGGGGATTCCCATCTTCTGAGAAATAGGGGAGAGAAATGTGGGAGAGGGAGGGAGGGAGGTGCTGGAAGCTGAGGAAGGATGGGGTTAAGACCAGAATGTAAAGTGAATAAGTAAGTAATTTTTTAAAATTATTTTTTACATATACACTTATATTATTATACATATATAAAATAAACTACATAGAGCAAGAAGAACCATGAAACAATCAGGAATTATATTAATGTTACATTAATGCTTTTGGCTATTTGTATTTGGTAACCTTGTAGAAAACATTTTCCTATCTTGGTGAGTCTAAAATTCTGAATGTAAATCAATGTCTATCATATCTCACCCCTAACAAAAAATATGAAACACTTCACAAGTTTGTGTGTCATCCTCCCACAGGGGCCATGCTAATCTTCTCTGTATCCTTCCAATTTTAGTATATGTGCTGCTGAAGCAAGCACTAAATAAATAAAATTTTTAAAATACATTGAATGTTATTCATGGATGTGCATGCCTTCAATTCTAGAATTCTGAAGGTAGGATGAGAGATTCTAGAATGAAAGGGCATCATTTGCTTCATAACAAATCTAAGGTCATCCTGGGCTGCATAAAGTCCAGTCTCAAAAATAATATTTTCTGAAGCTTGTATTATGTAGGTAGAGTATAAAGAAGTTACCTCCTTTTGGCTTTTGTTAAAATACATAAAATATAATGTTTATATTTATATAATTATAATTTATAAATTACCTTATAAATTTTTAGAACTATAATTTAATTTTAGATTTACAGTTCTAAAATATGTAATAATGTATAATATTTATAATATAATTATGTTTATAATTTTCTCTAAATCTAACAGCAGAAATACTGAATAAATGACAATAGAGAAATGTGAAAATAACACACAAAATGAAAGTATATAATTTATAATCAGAAATAGGAAAAAAATTGGAAAACCTACAATGAACGGTTGTGAATCATAAATTTAGCAAATTCCAATAAAATATAAAAAAGCCAATTTATGCAGACTATTCACTAATAAAAGTGTAATTACAAATTGATAATAAGAAGTTAATATGAAAGTAAATTTTGGTACTTTCAAAATTATGTAAACAGTTAACAAGACAAAGGAATAAGTCCTACTGAAAAAAAAAAGAAAGTATATTGAACATTAAATGCACACAATGTCAGGTTACATCTTATAGAAATCAGGTAACTTCTAAGATGAGCAAAATACGGAAAAAATGACTGGTGATAAACAACTTTAATAACCTGTTAAGAAATTGAAAAGGAAAATCATGTCCAGCTGTACTGATAACAGTGGGGAAAGAGCCGCTTTTGTCCAAATGAGATGTAGTTTTGTCATTCCTAAGGCCAGGATTGGCCTGTGGCTAGTCAGGGTAGACAGCTGAGGTTGAGCCCCGTGGCCCCGGGTAAGCACTCTTGTCCCATATTGGTCCCTTCCTGCATTCCCATGGACCAGAGCACTCTCATCTGTACTGATGGAAAACACACATTTGCGGAATAGATGAGCACAGTAATGCCAGTGGGGGATGACCACGAGGTGGTTTTTACCTTCTTTACAGCCTAATATAAAGGCATGCTAGGTGCCAGCAGGGACTGTGATTTTTATTTGCTTAGGAAAACAACTGCACAACTACTCCAAAGTCCTTGCACCAGCTTTTCGTAGGGCACACTGCACTGCCCATCTTCAGCCAGTCTTTTGACTGTGTGCTCTCAGCCGTTGCTAACTGCCTGAAATATTTATAGCGCTACAGTGGTGTTTTATGATGTATATGCTCCCACAGGCCTTGCTGGGTAGCATGGCTTATGAATTTATTGAATTTCAAAACAAATTTATATGTTTCCTTTTGGCTATGCTTTATTGGGTATTTACTCCTAAACCTACGTTGAGAAGAGGGTGCGCTGTCTGGAGGGGAACTTGCCATTCACTGCACACTAATGAACAAAGTGAGAAAGAGCAAAGCATTTCTAGCTGAATGGACATCCATCCCCTGCTACCTGAGAAAAGGAATATTGAATGCTTTCATAAGGGAACAGTAGGCTTGTAAATGAGACACTCGTGTACTGCCACCTTGTAAACAGAGACAGTGATTCACAACCAACTGACAACATATAGAGAAAGTACTAAAGTTGTAGAAGATTATGCAAAAACACTGGCTGGGCAATGGGTAACAAGCTGTCATAATACATGTTAGAAATTTGAAGCAACACAGAAAAATTCTTGTGAGTATTCACAGGTGGGAATAGGTAGATTTACACATCATTGTATTTGTGTGTATTCACACACGTTCTAATAGAAATAAAAAGGAATAAACCATTACTAAAAACAACAAAATCCCTTGCATTCCTGATGTTCTTCCTAGTATAACACTTCTTTACATCCTTTGAAATTGGAAAGTTACGTTTTCTCCTAAATTTGGAATATTAGAACGAGAAATGGAGATTTAGCTCCTCGGTCCTCTGTAGGTTCGGTTTCCTTTATCCCTCTTCTCTAAGATTAAAAAAAAAAATGTTTCAGAGAATAGCAAATGGTTGTATCTATTTGTTCTGAGGTCTTGAAAGTGTAGATAGCTAAGTGCTAAGTCAGGCTTTCCAACAGTCCTCCAGGCCAGACAGACGGGAGTGGCAAGAGCACAGCTGAAGGGGTTACGACAGCCACGAAGCAAGGATCTCAGAGGCAACACATTTCAAAATCTTTCCAGTTTATTTCAGACATCTCCTTACTGAAAAAGCCAAATTTTAGTGGTTTTTTTACTTGAACAACATTGCTTTAATTAATGGACAAAAGCATACTGGAGTCAGAAGCCAACACATCATTGGAACTGTAATATTTTTATAAGTCTTCGTTTCTTGGTAACAGATAAGAGAAAAAGAATTCATACTTCAAGAGAAAATCTTAAAGATTTGGAATTGTATAAATATATATTTTTTGGCTTCCATAAAAGTGTTCTAAGACTGTGCACCATAAACCCTTTCTTTATGATTGTAGAACAATAGGTTTTTTTAATCTGAAAAGTTATTATATAGTTCCCTTAATATGGATATTATTTTCTCATGGTGGTCATCATCTATATTTGTCCAAGTGAGAAGTCTCAGCAGTTAAAGACGCTTCAGCCTAGCATGAAAGTCACACACACACACACACACACACACACACACACACACAGAGAGAGAGAGAGAGAGAGAGAGAGAGAGAGAGAGACAGAGGAGAGAGAGAGAGAGAGAGAGAGAGAGAGACAGAGAGACAGAGAGAGAGACAGAGAGAGAGAGAGACAGAGAGAGAGAGAGAGACAGAGAGACAGAGAGAGAGACAGAGAGAGAACTAAAAATAGAAATTTAAATCATTGAGCATTTCCTTGAGTCTTTTGTTTATTCTGAACCATGTATATTTTATCTTCAGTCCCATGTCTTTCATCACCCCACTAACATTTTCATGAACATGTTAGCTTCACTTTGGTATTTACTACTAGCCACATGTTTAGGGTGCTTTGGGTTACCCAACCCATTTTTGTTGCTCTAGTGACAAGGACGGTAAGATATCACTGTGCTTAAGTTCTAGAGCTCTCTAAAGGAAAAGCAGGGAGCAACATTTTCAGAAGCAATACAAAAATGGTTGGCGCACTTAAGTCTGCATCCTACTAAACTCCTGACATCTTTATCCATGGGCCTCTGATTCTTGAGAACATGCATTTTAAAAAATAAAATGTATTTGAGCTTACCCAATTTCTTACTTAAATGCAATCCTTTCATTCAAATCCTTTACTATCTCCTCAGATCCTGACCATACTATTGACTGTCATTTAAGCATCTTTTCTTTCTTCCCTTCTTATGTTGGCCCTGTTGCCATATTCAAATTACATCTCCAACTCCATATGCCACTAAGTTCAATGTGAACTCAAACTGTCCAAAGAGAGCTGTCCTTTGGCCTCTGTGTTACTATTAATTCAAGAAGCAACACTGAGCTAGTTACAAACATATTTGATATAATTTCCCAAAAGACTTTCCCACAGGTAAGCTACATTAGCTTTTAAATACTTATTCAATTCAGATAAATTATGTTTACATTAGTTCCCCAGCCAGTCAAATGAGTCTATTCAACATATTTTAGCAGAGAAAATAATTTTAAAAATACATGTAGTATGTTCATTAATATTATACATCATATCTCTCCTGAATATTTAAGATTGTTGAAAAACTTGAATCTGGCTTTGCCTTTTGTGGTCTACTTTTAAACAGAAAGCAAATAAAGGGTATGCTTTGAGAAATAATTAACTTATAAATGTATCTGTCACCATTAAATTAGAGAGGACTAGTTAGTCCATTGGCTGTACTATGGTATAGTAAATATAGACAAACATATATCATAGAATTTTTAAAGTATAATTTTATTGAATCTTAGATTCTTATTTACTTGCCAAGCACTTACATTTTCTTCTCAGTAAAATTCTGTCATTATCGTTATGATCAGTTGATGTTTTAATAAGCACTTCATACATCTAATATATATTGAGCCATGGTACGGATAGCACATTATATTAGGTAATTATAGATAATTCATCGGTAAGCAAAATCATCATAAAACTTCACTTGTAATGGGCAACACTATAAAAATTCACCTGTCAACGATTTGTGTTCTGATACTGATGAGAATCATGTGAAAAATGACAGATAGAGCTGGAGAGATGGCTCAGCACATAATTCTTAGTAAAGAGTCAAGCTCAGTCCCTAGCACCCACACCGGAGCCTCACAACTGCCTGTGGCTCTAGGTCCAGGGCAGTGGCTTCTCTTCTGGTCTTCACAAGCACATGCACTCTCATGCAAATGCCAACACACATACACACAATACAAATACACATAATGCAACAAAAAAGGTAATTCTTCAAAAGAAAGTAATGAATAGAATGTTCTCTGGTAAGAGAGATAGAAGAGATCATGTCTCTGTATCTATCCAATCTTTCTAAGAAGAAATTGTGATGTGTACTGCAGATAAGTAAACAAGAAGGGTCTGGTACTAAGACTCCTTTGAACAATCTGCAATATCATAAAATTCTTAATGGAACTAGTAGCTTTTGAATTATACTTGAAAAAACTAGTGTGCACCATAAATTTGAGGTAGAGAGATTCTGAAGGTCTGGGCATAATTGGGAAACTAACAGTATAGCACAGGAAATAGATGACAAGAATATGAATTTTCACAGAGAATCCATCCTCAGAAGGCAGATGTAAGAGGATTGATTGGTTTAAATACTCATTGAATGTGAGAAAGATAGAAATGGAATAAATCAAACACGCTCTAAGCTCATCAGTGTATCAGGGAGAATGATTACTTTGATAGATAGTAGATTTAAAAAGAGCGTTCAGGTGAGATGAAATGGTAAAATACTGCATGTTGCCACTAAATTTTTAATTTTTAATGTATCAAAGAATTAAACATTGCAGGAAATGCAGCCTGGGCAGTGAGGGCATAGCTCAGAATGAAATCAGACCACCCAGACTCAATTTAAATGCCTTCTTTTCTTACTAGCTGAGAAGTACTAAGCTGGTGACTTAAGTCTGTGCCCTACTTTGCTTGTTTGTAAAATGGAGATAATAGTAAGACCCACAGAGAATAATAAATTCATACTTTTTGTAAAGACATTTGATACATAATGAACACTCAGTGTATGCCCTCATTAGTCATTATCTTCATCCAGAATTCATTCCTAAGTGCCAGGCTCAAGAAGCCAACTGACATATTGACATCTAGTTTTAAATTCATAATGATTGGTTTGGCGATGGATATAAATTCTCACCAAATGTTTTTAGCATTGATTATTCTCCTTAAAATTCTATTTCCTCCTTCCAAAGTAAAAATGTCATCATAGAGTTTTACACGTTGTGAATATTTTCCCTTGAGCTTAAATTTCTAATTAAATCTGCACAAGAAATCATGGAACTCAAGAGATACAAAAATGGGTGTATTGATGCAATCTCTCGCAATCTGCCTATAATAGTCCAGTTTCTTCTCCTGTATTTTACCATTTTTCAAAAAGCTGTAGTAAACATCACAAGCCTGAATGTCTCCTCTTCATCTCTTCCAATAAAACAACATTTTAAAGACCATTTAAAGACCATTTTCTCATATCTATTCTTCAATCTGTCCTGTGGACACTCTTATTTAGATTACATTAATTGCCTTATGTAGTACCGCAGAGGACCCTTCTTCGTCTTTGGCTTTCATACAACTGTCTAGTCAATATCTCTAAAATTGAAGTCTTGTAAATCTATGTTTCTGATGTAAAAACCTTGAAAGCTTACTGTTGTTCACGTAATTAAAAAAAAGCAAAACAAAACACTAGCCTCTTCATTGGATGATATCTCACTCCTTTGGAGGCATGGGGGCCCTGTGTGTTATGACACTATTGCTCCAAACACAGTCTGAAGCCACAGCACAGATCATAGTGCTTAGACTAAAACAAGCTGTTGTGCACCTCTGGTGTTTGTTTACAGTTTCCTCTGCTAAGAATAACCATTTTCCTCTCTTCATTTTTCTTATCAATGGAACACTGGAGTATTAATCAAACCATACCTTGAGGTCATCTTTTCTCTAAAAACATACCAATTATCTTTGCTATTGTCTTTTCTATGTGTCCTGTCTCCTCTACAAATCCTCACTGTAATCCACATATTGGTGCACAAGTAACCCTAATTTAATCAATTTGTTTAAATGTTCATTTCAGTTTATTAGACAGTACACCTTTCAGCTACACTTAAGCAAATGCACAACACAGGCTGGCATGAGGCACAGTAAGTATTACGTGTTTGGGGAATAAATGCTCTGTACTTAAGGATGCTGATTCCCTAACATGGTCAAGCTAAAGCTCAGGAAAGGGACAGCCATACTTTTCTCAAAAGCAAAAACAAAGAGATCATATTTACATGATAAAAATGCTTGGAGTTGATTTGAATATCCAGCTACTTAATGTATTTCCTGTGTAAAAACAAAAAGGACATTACTAAAAAGAAAAGAAAATCTTTAAGTTCAAAACAATGAGTTTGCACCAATCATTCCATGAAAATTGTTTTTACCAACCCTTTCCAAAGGAGAGGTATCATCAGTGGAGTTTTGCATGCAGTTACATTTCAACTAAACTTCAAATTTTACTAATTAATCAGCTTCATTAAAAGACTGTGTAACTTCACACCAGGTAATTTTCAAGGTGGGAGAGAATTATTTTTCCACTCAATTGTGTGGCTTTTTTTACACTGTGCTTGGACAGACAGAAAATAATTATACTGAATTTTGAGGTTGTGTTTAAAAATAAAATATATTAACATTATTAAAACATTAACCGCAATTCCTATGACACTTCAGCTAGAACAGGTCATTCTCTTTTTTCATGTTAAAATTTCCAACTCAGGGAATGTTTTTGTCAGAGACTAACGCTACTATTCTACGAAATTAGAAGAAAATAAAAACTTAAGATAGCAATGCAGCACAGATAACACAGCACACTGCAAATATACCTCCACTCACAAATATCCACAGACTGTCAAGTTAATGACACCAAAGGGGTCTCTCAGAATTCTTAATGATTCTGTGACTCTCAGCTACAACGACCCGTTATTTCACAGTTAAACACAATCAGTCTCTTAGTTCTTCATAAGGCATATAAGTTATTGGAAAATTGGTACATTTGACAGTTAATGGTACAGAATTAAGTTGAAATACATTGTATAAATGGCACTGATACACTCTGAGATTAAATCACTTAAGAAAAATGATATTGTTAATTAAAGTTATGCACAACTGAGTTCATCAGCTCATGCCCAGATTGACACAGAAAACTTAAGAACTGTTTTCCTCTTTACAAACAAGATTGGAAGTAGCAATATTCAAAGATGAGAAAAATGACAACATGAATAAATTCTTCACTGATTTGTGAAAATGCCACACTATATAATGAGGAACAGTTTCATGCTAAAAGGAAAGGCTCGTTTTAAAGGAATTCTCTAAGTGTGTATGTTTTCAATGGGCCGTTCCTCTCCAGCCCACCCTAGCCTGCTCTTCCTCTCTCCTGTCATGAAGGACACTTGCTAAGGTCACTGGTACTCTTCCCGTAATGCTGTCAGAGGATGTGCTAGCTCACTGCTGAACCCTGAAGATAGTCAATTTTCATATCCCCTCAGCTAACTTTGACTTTTGCAGGCTTGACCTCGATAGCTATGATACCTTAATATTTAGTCTTATCATTTGTTCTGTCCTCTGCTGTTCTTTACCTATGTAATCTCAACAGAGTGACAGACAGCTTCATCATCAGTTTATTCCAAGTCAGAGTTTCATTGAAGTGAATGGCACCAGAGCCATCAATTACAGCTACTGGAATATCTTGCATGTGCCCTTTCGTTTGCATTGCATTCGCTGTTACTAATGTACTGCGTCTTTGTGGCCTCCTTCCGCTTACATTTTCTGTGTCTTCCTGATGAGTTTTTATGCCATACGTAAAAGTAAATGAATTCTGCCACCATCACCATAAAAGATGAAAAAGCCACTCCGTTTACTTTAAACTTGCAATGTTGCATCTTACCCTACACAGCAGTATAGATACACTTTTCTAACTTGTCCTAAACCAAGACCCCATCTCAGTCTCCATGGTTCATCTATACTGCTTATTTGCATTACCTTTTAAGTACGTCCTGTCCCAGTTCCCAAAAGCTTAATTTTGAGAATTTCTGTGCTATGGAGACTCACTTAAATCCTCTGAATCTCAATAGACTAATTACTTAATGGAGAACTCTTTCCACAGCTTCTCAGATGCTGTTTATGCATGTTTTTGGTGCAATTGTTCATCTGTTTTCCCATTTTTACTCTATTTTGAGATAATATAATTACATCATTCCTCCATTCCCTTCCTCCTTCCAAACCTTGCCATATATCTCTCCTTGTTTCTTTTCAAATTCATGTCCTCTTCTTTAATTTGTTGTTGTTACATGTATGATGTATCCATGTATGTATACCTATAGCCCTAAATATTACCAGCTCAATCTGTATAATGTTATTACATTTAGGTTTTCATGACTGGCCAGTTGGTATTGGACAACCAATTGGTGTGTTCTTCCCTGAAGAAGACTATTGCTCCTACTCTCAGCATTCTTAAAATCCTATAGTTTGTTGTGAGGCTTCAGGGCCTTTCCTGACACCTTTGGCACGTTTATTGTTCTCCTTGTTTGGATAATGTCTAGGCAATCATGTTAGTGAGACTTTGTGTATGTGGTTTCTGGAATTACTGGGACTATGTGTGTTTTAATTATTTAACTATTTGGAATTTCTAGGCTTAATTACTTTTTTCAAGCATTTTTATTTCTTAAGGCATCAACTTCATAATCTCTGAAAAGTCAGTCATAGGAGATTAGGTTCAAAATCTATTCTACGCAAACACTGGATGTAGAAGGAAATTCTGCTGATTTCTGCTTGCATATAAGAAGTGTTTTCTGCTGTACTTGGTTCTTTGATCTCTATTTATTTTACCATAAAGACTCCAATTTCCATCTTCCTTCTTGGTTAAGTCCAGTGAGATAGAATTCCTGTTAATTGAGCAGGCTAGTATGAAGGATAGACAAGAACATGTCCAACTCCATCTTAAATTTTAATATAATTAAGAATCAAGCATTTTAATTTCAAAGTCCTAAATTATGTCTCACACACGCAATATGAACTTTGGAATGTTTTAAAAATAAAGTCTTTGTGTCTTATTACAATAAAAGTACCTATTGTTGTCAGCAAGTAGTTTTTGTCATATAAGAGTTATATATATATTTAATGAGTATCCCCAATGTGTAGCTTTGTGCTAAGGTTAGTATTAAAATTTTACCATTTTTATCATAATAGTCGTGGAATATTTCATGAGAAATAGCAAGTGGGATATTCTCTGGAGAGGAGTGCTTGGAACACGCTAGAAAAATATAAACTCCTTTAGTACATTACATGGGATAAAGACTTAGTATGGAGTAAAGCATTTTAACAAGCACATGAGACAGTTTCATAGGTTTGTGAAATATAACAACTAAAAATATGTTTGAGAACAAAGCAAGAAAGGGCATAGCATGGAAGAGCTATGGGAAGGTACAAAAAAAAAAAAACTTAACATCACAGGGAAGTTATTCAATTTGAAGCCCTCTGTCCGGTTTTATTTTTTGGCTATAGGACAAGTAAAGGGCAGGTTTGAGTGGATGTAACGTGGAAGCCTCCTTAAATGAGAACTAATTCTCACAGCTTCATAAGGGCCCCTAAAATGTCCCAACATGAAAGAAAGCAAACAGTAGAGCCATCCACCTGCAATGCCAAGGACCCATACCAATGACCAAGACATTCCATTAGGTAAGACAGTTTCACAGGCCTTAAGAGTAACCACTAGTCATCTACTTGGACCTAAGGCCTGTGCAAAGAAGAGAAATCATGCCAGAAACTGTAAATCTAGCCAACTACCTATGGCTGGTTGTCAGAAAAGCTACTATACCAGTGTCCTAGCACAGTATAAGCTCTAGTGCATTCTAAGTACTTATAACATCAGCAGATAAAAACAAAAACAAAACCTGCTTCATTTTGCTGTAACCAAGAGATCATTACAGAAAGCTACAGTTAGTCAAAATACAGAGATCAAATGATTGTGGGGTTCCCACACCCATGAATACATTACAATATAGACCTTGCACTGAAGGTTCAGGGAACAGTGTAAAAAGGGAGGAGACAGATTCTAAAAGCCAGAACGCCAAGCGAGTTACTTTGAGGTAGTCTCATCTTTTTAAAAAAAGAGGACATAGGGAGAGCTGTGTCTAGTAGAGTTGACAGACAGGAGGGCTACTTACTAACATTGAACATTATCATATCATTTTTAAAATAATTAGTTGCAAGAAATCTAGAAGGGAAGAAAGGCTTCAAGACAAAAGTATGCTTAAGTGCTATGACTTTGGTAGCTTCTCAAGTCTCCCCTTCAAGCCTGTCTCCCACAATGAACAAGTGCCTTCTCCCTCCCTTGCCGTCAACATTCTAGGATCTACAGAAACCACAGAAGTCTGTCACTAGATTTTTTTTTTTTTTTTAATATCAATGGAGCTTAAGAGGCAATAACTCCCAGAGGTTTATGGTTTTAAGTGTAAGTGATGTCTAGAACCAGAAGAATGTACTGAGGTTGGTGAATTGTTGGCACTGTTGTAGCTAAGAACACTTGAGGCACATTCTCCGATAGAAGTGCCTCAATATCCATGTACCTTAGACTAGTCCTTGCTGAAGAATGTGACACATACACTGACAAAAGATGTGTGTGTGTGTGTGTGTGTGTGTGTGTGTGTCATCAATATAATTAATATTCATTGCTGGAAAATAAATCAAGTTCACAGCAAGGTGAAGGCAAGCTAGAAGCATTACTATAATGTACAAAGGGATGTGTAGAAATAACATTCATAAACTGAAGGTAGCATACAGTAATTGATCGTCCAAAAGAGACCTTTCATACAGAGTGGAATCAGAGAAAGAAATGAGGCTGTGTTCATGAGGACAGCTGATCTTACGTGCAGATAGAGAAGAAAACATGATCTTCAAAGTAGTCCAGATACAGAAGAAATTTATTTTTAAAAAAAATTTTACTTAAACAGAATCAGTTTAGTGATTACATCTGCTCTGACCCAAGGGTCTGTTTTATCAAACAAAATGGAAACTTGTTTTGGTCAACGTTATGGAACTCGTAAGAGTCCATGGCAGCCTGAGAGACATCCAGTCCATCTAAACGAAAAGAGGAGTTTATCCAAAACTCTGTGCACACTCTTCATGTCCTTAACCCCAATTCAAAAACGCAGCTCAGCTCCTGTGTTAGGCTGAGGAAGCTACCATGCTTCCTCATGCAGTTGGGACCAGGGGGCTGCTGGATGCTCCTGTGTGCAGTCTTTCTACTTGGTCACACTTCTATTATCTACTACAGAGGCCCAGGTGAGGAAGGTTCTGGTTGTCCACTGCAGAGGTTCAGGGAGAGCTTCTGCAGTTTGCTGTTCTAAGGGACCTGACACAGTTTAATATGCAGGATTTGAACCTGATCTTACGGTTAAGCAAGACAAGCTGTCATGGTGTGAGTCCACAGCAGATGGTATTTGCTTTGTTTAAATAGTTTAGGTAGGACTCGATACTCCAGAATAAAAAGGAGGCATCATTTTCAGCATTTTCTCTTCGCCTTCTGACAATGCAGATTTTAGCTCAGTGAGTTAGAAATTGCCAAGCACAAATAACAATGTTTTTTTTTCCAGCTTTTTCGAAATGGTAAGAGAAGACAAAGTGCTTGGCAGTGGTGCTTAAAATTTAATGCCATTTTGAAAACAAAACCTAAGAATTTCAAAATAGAAATAAAAACTCTGCAAGATAATACAGAAATCCTATGCAAATAAAAGAAAAATATTGAAATGCAAGTACCCTAGTCACCACAGACTCCCCCTCATTAACCCCTCCTGCCTTCCCACCTGTTTTATATGGGGGAATAAAAGGGTTTGCTTCTTAAAGATGTATATATGATTTTCTTTCCAGGGTACTTTTGTAAGGAACACTTAAGTAAGAATATGCATAAAGATCAGCAATAAGTTGGAATGAAGGTTAGGAAGAGGGTAACACAAGGTAAATTGCATGAAGAAAACATATTAACTCTAAGGAAGAGAAAATGAAAACATCTTCTAAATGATTCCAGCATATTCTGAAGCCCATAAAATACCATTCATGCATAAAACGGTGAAGTAATGTACTAAGTGATTTCTGGTAAATATAAAGTGCATGCCCCATTTGTGATGTTGGTTTAAGTGTTACTTTAAGTATTAAATTTAAAAACAAAATTGAAAAATCCATAGTCAAATAAAAGTGACTCTCTCTTTGGATCTACATTATGTTCGAATAAGCACAAAAATGGCCGTTGCTGTAGTCCTTCATTTTTAACAAGAGTGAGTGACTCTCTGATTCCTTTTTCTGACCTTTCCACTTGGAGCCTGTCTACTCTACCTTCCTAAGGAAAAGCCTAGAGTTTGCACTTAGCTCATTCTACAAATCAAATTACCATGTTATTAGATTGTCCCAAGACGTTAACCAGTTCTCCCCTCACCCCTACAGGACTCCCTCACACATATGTGACACACGAATTGAACAAAAACATAAGGTGATAACAACCAATTCTCCAACAGTCCTCACTGTTGCCTCAAAAGTAGATCAGTATATAAGTTCCCAACTTTGGAATGATAGCCCTGATAATGTATTCAGTGGTTTAATAAATACCATTGTTACTGGTGTTTATTTGCTTTTAATTCTTTTACATGAAGACATTATAATTGCAAAGGGTCTGGGACTCTGAGAAAGAGGGCTTTGTCTCTTTCAAAAGAAATAATGGTTATTAAGAGAATTGTTTTTTTTTTTTTTTTCATTTTGTAGTGCCATTTGTTAAAATCCTGAACCACAATTATCAGTTCAAAAAAGTAAGGAATTAAGATACAAACTAATTATTTTTTTTCAGACTATAATCTGTTGAGCTGGCATCTGAGCTCAAATAATAATTTCAATCAGTTTGGAAGCAGCTTTCATATAATTTCATGGTCTATGAAAAATACATTTGGAAACCATGTGTGACATTTGTTACAAATAGTGAGTTTATATATTTATCCTGTTTTTTCATTTTCAATCAACTGCCACCTAACATATTTCTAGGAGGGACATATGGCTACCATTGCTCTAGGAAGCCATTGTTCAGACTTCTATAAATTCTCATTCTTCATGAGAATCCTAAAATTGTACTTGGGTGGCTGCTGAGATATGTCTGCAATCCCATGGCAGAGACATAAGGAACTGTATATCTCTGTGTTCTATTTAAATGATATTTGTGTATGCATTCAAGAGAAAAGATATAATTGTTGGAGTGTACATTAGGATTAGTTAGGTACAAAAAACCTATTTCAATTCATCATTATGGGAACACAATGTCTGAAGATTAAAAAAAAAAAAACACATGGACTAATGGAAAGTACAAGGATGGAAAACAATCTTCTTCTATTCTTGTTAATTTTATAAATATAAATATTTACTGTTGATACAACCCTATAGAACTCTCGTACCTATCTGTAGTATTAAGCATTAGAATGAACAAACGGGAACTAACAAGTGGCTTGTCACCCTTGTTTTTGAGGCAAAGCTGGACTAGAAGGTATTTAGTCAGGTATTTAGTCAGCTTCTTCATCAGAACTTTCTGACAGCTAAGCCCCCTCCAAATTACAAGCTCCACAGCTCAGGAGTTACACATGTTGCTTAACTGTAGGTTTCATGATGAATACAAAAAGAAAACATGCACATAATTTTGTGGGTATCCATGTGCCACTAATCAAAATATCTGACAGTGTGTAACTGGACTAAAAATTCATCAGATCAGAAAAGTCAGTTTTAACAACTCACTGTGGCCCAATGGTTTCACTTTATCAGTGCAATCAGAATTGTTGAATTGAAAAAAAGAATGAAAAAACTGTGATCCAAACTCTGTAGGAAATTAAAATCTGACAGATCACAAACTCTCACACACACACACACACACACACACACACACACACACACACACACACACACACACACACACACTCACTCACTCACACAAACATCCACACACAAATAGCTAAAATTTTGCCTGTCTTGAACAGAGCTAAGGTTGGAGAGACCGAGGTCTTTATTATTCCCTTGATTGCTCTAAACTTTGCTAGCACTTTATCAAGAACATAAATATTAAATACTATGCCCACGATTTAGCATATATGAAAACAGTTTCTTATGTTTTTAAGTAATACATCATTTTCCAAGGGACATTTTATTAATATGGGACTAATATGTTTTGTCTTTAAACATTCAGGGGATCATTACAGACTGACTATAAAAACAAAATTAGGGAGAGGATATTGTGAATGAATTAATTAATTAAAGTTATATTATTACCCAATATTTATTTTTTAAAACTGTTCAAGACTAAGATTAACCTCTCTCTGTTATTCAAGGCTGAACATCTTGCTCCTGTCCTAGAAGGCAGCAGGAAATTTCCAATAGGACTGAATTCATTTTGCGTCTTCAATCCTATTGGCAAGGCTGAAAGATTTTTCCTGGGCTCCGTGAAAACAATAAGCAGGTTCTGCAACATTCTGAAGCAGGGATTTCAGACTTGAGTTATTCTATGAGTATTCACAGAGTTTTTATGTTCCAGTTCTTAGTACATTGGCTCAGTCTGCACAGCTCACTGCAGATGTGAAAGGCAGGTACATTAAGCTCTGGAGTGGGATGTTCTGAACACTGAGTGGAAAAAAGGAATACTGTGGAGCCCTTGGATCAGTCTAAAATGATTGGCATAGTAGTGAGCATTCAAGTGGCACAGAGAATACAATACAAAGTTGTCACAGAAAGAGACACAATATCTGGGAAAGTGAGGGGCTTCAAGGAGTCCCAGGAACAAGATTATGCCAATGTCCACATATAAAGCTCAACTAGGATTTAAATTACCCAAATGAAGACATCTAAATGTGGCTCTTTATTGTCTAGCATTCTCATAGTAATAGAACCTTCTACAACACAGAAGTTACTTGGTTTAAACTCCAAGTAAACTTCAGCCAATTGGATATAATGTAGCATAGCTAGTGGCTTTCTAGTGAATTCATTCTAAATTCTCACAACATTTTACAAGGTATTTTATCAGTGTCTTTATGATCTTTAAGATTTTGAAGTGCCCCCACCCCCCGCCCAGCAATAGTCAAAGAGACACCTTGTTGGTGTTGCTGTCCTTATTATCACTATCATCTTATCTTGATGCCTGGCTTGGTGGCCAAAACAATCAAATCAAATCCAGGGAATGCAGTGCGGAAGGAGAAAGGCAAACAGAGATCTGCATTCTGCCATACAGGGGCTGTACAGAGCTGGTCCTGCCCCTCACTGGCTGCAGAGAACTGGAAAACTGGTCCCACCTTACACTGATGGCAGCACTCAGGAAAGCGGGGCCCTGTGCCACACAGTCAGCACAGTGGAGCTGGTCCTGGTGACAGGGTGTGGGTAAGCCGGCCCAGAGGGTGTGAGAGTGAGAGAGCTGACTCAAGTAGTCGGGAGGTATCTCTGCCCCTCACCAGCCTGAATAGCACAGCAGAAGAGACCCTATTGATGGGGCCCCAAAGGTGTGAGAGTCGATCCAGCCCCTCACAAGCTGCAGCATTTGGGAAAGTATTTAAAGTATATACATTTCACTGTAGTTTGTATAGAATGAAACGTCTAGAACATAGTTTCAGTGATGGGCTTATGCTGCTTAAAATCATATGGGAAAAAAGAGTAAGAGTACAAACTAAACAGAAGAATGGGTTTGATCCCCTCATATCTGCCATTCTCAAATAGGCAGCTGACCCATTCATCAGGAATATGACACAAACTCCCAACATTTCTCCAAACCCCACTTCCAAGAACTTCCTCACTGAGATGGCTTCCTCCTCAGAAACATGGCGGGGGTCGGGACACATTCAAATCATACCGTAGTTCATCAAAAAATTAATGACGCTGGGGCTATAGTGCAACAGGTGAAATGCTTGCTTTTCATGTCCCAGCGCCAGGGGTCAGTCCCCACACTGTATAAACCAGGGGTATTAGTGTCTTCTAGGATTTGAGAGGTGGAGGCTGAAGGACCACAAGATAAAGCTTATTTATTTTTACATAGGAAGCTACAGGCCAGGCTCATCTTCATGAGACTTTATAATGTTATTATTATTAAATAATTATATATTAATATATTATTATACATTATATATTAATTATTATATTAATTATATTTATAAATATAAATATATTGTAAACTAATTATTGTATATTAATTATATTATTATTATCTATGTTAATTACTTATTACATATTGTATTAATATATATTATTTTGTATTTTTGTTTAAACTATAATCTAATCTCTAGTTGGTATTGATGAATGTCTATTTTGAGGATATATATTCTGTTTTATTTCTTTGTGCTTTTCTTTCTTCCAACATTATATTATATAAGACAGTATATAAAATCAAATTTCTTTTACTTTGGGCTGCTTTTTCAGGATGGTTTTAACAATGATGTGCCTAGTGTCTTACATAAGAATTTTTAAGAGACTCATCTATATCTATAAGACACACTTTGGGGAGTTTTATGGAAAAAGAGTCATCATCTTCACTCCATGCAGCCTTCAAAATTCGTAATCCTAGTGTCTCTGGAAACATATTGAGGTTATTTTTGTTTGTTTCATCAGCGATTTGTACTTTCCAGAATACTGGTCTTATAGATAGTGCTGTTGAACTTAGACCTCAGGGTGCTGTTTGTTTTGACTATGTGGTAAATGGAAGAGCATCTTAATGTCCATTGTGTTCATTGCTGTAAAATAAATATCCAATGTATTTGTCTGTACTTTTCTTACATGCTGTAGTCATGCCAAACCTACTTGCTCTGTGAATTTGGGATAGATTTTCTTTGACATGTTATGTAAACACAAATGGATGTCGTGTTATTTATTTCATCGTTTGTGCTTTTCTGAGTTTGTTTTTCTGACTATGTTGTAGCAAATATGTTGACTATAAATGATGAGGAAGGATATTATTGCTTTGTTTCCAAAGTTTCTGGGTGAAGCTTATACCTTTCACCTTGAAATACATTAGCTGAGCAGTCTTTAAATAGATGCTCTCGATCAGCATCAGTGACCTGCTCTATTCTTATTTAAACATTTTTTAGTTTATATTTATTTTTGCATTTTTGTATTTGGGTGTGTTTTTATCAAAAATAGTCTTTTTACAGTATGTTCTGATTATATTCTTTTCTATCCCCCAACTCCTTCTAGATCCATTTGATTTGTCATATTCAGGGTTCATTGTCATTTTATCCTGTCTTATTTAGCTTTTTATATCCTCTTTTAGTCTTAATTTGGTAATTTTTGTCATGGACAGAAATGGGTTGTATTAGAATTTTTCTGTGTAAATTGAGAAGACATTATTTTCTCCTGCAGCTTGCTAATATGATAAAGAACATGGATAGATTTTACTGTGCTGATTCAGCATCAGATTTCTTGGGAAAACTCCAGTAGTTCACAGTGACTAACTTTCTATACTAAGTGCTAACATTTTGTTGATGATTTTTGTGTCTAAGTTTATAAGATGGTCAATATTTTCACATTTTGTACTCTTACTGTCTGGGTTGGGTGTCTGGACAACACTGGCCTCCTATAGGCTGAAAAGCTCTAATTCCCCCTCTGTTTTCCAAATTTGCTATGACGTTCATGTCAGTTCTTGAAATACTTGGTTGATTTCTTCAGTAAACTCATCCTAGCCTGGAAATGCCCACTTCTGGAATTTTAAGGTTATTCATTAAGTGTACCTATTTATTATTAATGTATTCAGATCATCTGTCATCAGATGACTCCAACGTCATTGACTTTCTTTACTTGCAGCTTTTTAAAACCTTGGCTCATTTCTTCAAGATTGTCAAGTCTCTATGGGCAAAACCACTCAGCGTGATGCCCATGGCCTTGGTGAGTGCTGTGAGTCTGAAGTGACCCTTATGCCAGCCCTTGTGTTCACACATGCCATCTCTGTATCTATCTCAGTCAAGTGTAATTAAGTTAATCGACTTTTAAAATTCCAAGTTGATTTCATTTATTTTTCTACTACTTCTCTCTTCTTTTTAATTCTACACAAATGTGGTGTTTATTGCCTTTCTTCATGTTTTAGGTAAGTCTTGGTCCTTTTTCCTCTAGTTTTAAAGTGTAAACTTAAGATGTAGATAACCGACATCTCCATGACTAATCCCGTTGATCTTTATACAATTTGTGCTAGAGCTTCCGCTCAGGTCCGCAAAGCTTAATACGCTATGTTTCTGTTTACATTTATGGCTATCTATGTAGTTTTGCTACTAACGTCTATGTTTTTTATTTTTTTCTGTTATCTCAACATTAATTTGTTTCTTTATAGACATATTATATGTTATATTTATTTGGTTAAGTTTTAAAGGTACTTTCATAGCATAGAACATATCTCTTATTTGTAACTTAATACTTTTAATATTTATTATATATTAAATATAATATACTAAATATATTAAATATAAGTAAATATTTAATATTCATACCCAATCGGCTTTGGGTGGAATTTTCTTCATATTTCAGTTGAGTTGTACTGATTGACTATTGTCCAAATATTATATGTCTTTCTTAATTTTGTCTGCTTTTATATCATTTCTAAAATGGAAATGTTGAAAACTTGAATGATAAATCTGAATTTTCTTTTAAACTCAAAATAATTTTGTTTTCTGCATTTTGAGGCTTTATCTTTGGACAGAAATATTTAGAATTATAATCTCTTTATTATAACATAAATATAAATAATGTCATTGTGTTATAATTTTATTTTCTGTTAAATCTATTTTATCTCTTACTAACAACAATTATTGAATGAATTTTACATTAATTAAGATCAGTGTAGTGTATCTTTATATAGCAATTTACTTCCAACTCACCATCATTAAATTAGAAGTATGATTCTTCCAAATAAACTGTGGGTAAATTGTGTGGTTATTTGTTTATTCTCCCTGCAATCTATGCCATTCAAAGCATTTATGTCTAAGGTAATTATTGTTGTTAGTATTTAAGGCTGTGATGAAAATATGTGAGTTTTTAAATCTGCTTTTTTTACTTATGCTATTTTTTTCTTTCCTGTAATTACTTGGATGTTTTTATGATCTCATATTGATTTATTTATATGTACCCTTTGTATAATGTTTAGAATTACTTCTCTAAATATTCTATAATTTGATATATATAATAATGATAAACATGTTATTAATGTAGATTTATAAATAAAACATGCAACTTATTAGGACCTACCAATATCAATATCATTCCAAAAACTTGTGCCCACTTCCATTTATGTTTGTTTTCCTTCTGTGTTTTCTTATCTAGTGTTGAACTGAATCCCAAGACCTCTTGTGGGCTATGCCACTCTTCTACTCACTAACCTATATTCCCCACCCATTTAATTCATTATTAAGCACAATTATTTCGAATATACATTCTGCTACAATATATATTATAATGGTTAAATTTTTAAATAAAATAATGAAGCTAAACCTTTATTGATCTTCCATACCTATGAGGTCTTAGTTACACACAGAGACTATCACAGATTGGAGAAAGTCATTAAACCTATGAAAGTTGCCCTTATCCTGAGCTAAATTGGAATTTTTTATTATCATTATACCTTAAGTAATATGCTGTAATAATAATTTTATAGAACTTACACTACAGTGAACAGTACAAGAACTCTAAAGCTATATTAATATGCATCAGAGGTGCTTATGATTTATGCAAATACCCTGCATAAATAAAGGACTTGGTCAATTGGACTTGGGTATCCACATAGGGCATCTGTATATACTTCTACTTAGAAGATCCAGAAATGGCTGTAGCTTGATTTATATATCCACATTTCATCTCTACTTATTAATCATTCTACTTTGATTCTTTAAGATTCTTTATTTCTTAAAATTAAATTATTTTAAACAACTGAAAATAAAATCTCCTAATAATATTTAAAATATAGTTGGATAGTACAGACTATCATTATTATTATTTTACTTTAATACTGGAAAAGTAATATGCTACTTCCTTATGATAACCTGTTATTTTTTTCCCTATTGTGTTTTTCCTTTTCAAACAGAATTCCTATTGTAAATTTTACAAAATGTTCAAATACACTTTTCTGTTGCTATAGACCAGTAATGACATTTTAAAGAAATAGTTTGTTATTTTAAATTACATTTAAATATTATTGTTTCTGTGAAAGAAAAGATTAGGATTAGAGGATTTCAATAAAACAATTGTCAGTAGCTCTAAAGTAATATAAGTTATGCAAATTTAATTCTATAATTATACAATGTTATAGCTTATTCATGTTAGGAAAATGGTCTAAGATGATTCCTGCACTTCACAAAACACCTGCACATATGTCTTGTTCGTTGACTTGCATGACTGTCAGTTTGATAGAAACTAAACTTGTGCTAGACTGTCCTTTCTGTGATGCATCCATTTGCATGTGGCATATATGTATATGTTGATTGGGGTTTTTGCTCAACTTTGTTTTAAAATAAGAAGCTAGTTCCACAAAATTTGGGATCCCTATGGCTAATGCATCCATTCTTTCTGATTTTTGGAATGATTTTTATTTAAATTCAACTTAAATTTTAAGTATGGCTTGGCTTTCTTTGGACTTACCTCTTTTTAAAATATATTTTATTAATTTATTCATATTACATCTAAATTTTTATCCCATCCCTTGTATCCTCCCATTCCTCCCTCCCTCCCAATTTCCCCTTACTCCCCTCCCCTATGACTGTGACTGAGGGGGACTTCCTCCCCCTGTATATGCTCAAAGGGTATCAAGTCTCTTCTTGGTAGCCTGCTATCCTTTCTCTGAGTGCCACCAGGCCTCCTCATCCAGGGGACATGGTCAAATATGGGGCACCAGAGTTCATATGAAAGTCAGTCCTCACTCTCCATTCAACTGTGGAGAATGTCCCATCCATTGGCTAGATCTGGGTAGGGGTTCGAAGTTTGCTGCACATATTGTCCTTGACTGGTGCCATAGTTTGTGCAGGACCCCTGGGCCCAGATCTTCCCATCATAATATAGAAACCTACAAAAAGAACATTATGATGGAATTACCTCTTGATTGCTTTCTTGTGTTCTTTAATCTATAGGTAGGTGTCTTCTACCAATTTTGGTTCAGATTGCACCACTGTTTCTTTCTACTTCGGCCCACCCTTTTTACTACTCTTCCTTATGAATGATGGATCATTTGCTCTTGTGTCAAAGACCTCTAACCTCAATTCATGTAACCTTTCTGTATGCTCTCTCCTTCATGTACAGGGTAAGTAGTCCTCCTACCCTGTCTTCTATTCCACTAATTTTGCTTTCAGCCATCTCTACTAAAGAGCCAATACAATATTTTTATTTATCTTACTACAGTTTTGAACTCTAAACACTTCATTTTAATTTATTGTAATTCTTTCTTTTATGCTAAAATTGTCTAATTTTTATTTTTAAACACATTTTTATTCAAAAATAAAATAATTCATATTACATCTGATTTGCTATCCCGTCCCATGCATCCTCCCATTCCTCCCTCCCTCCCGCTTTCACCCAATTCCCCTTTCCTATGACTGTGACTGAGGGGGACCTCCTCTCCCTAAATATGGTGCTAGGGTATCAAGTTTCTTCTGGGTAGTCTGCTATCCTTCCTCTGAGTGCCATTGGGCCTCCCCAACAAGGGGATATGGGGTCCTTCTTTAGTTTTCACATATATTTTTAACCTGAGATTGTGGACTGTGACTTCAAAAGCAGTTTTGTTTTAGTAGTAGTAATATTATATTCTCTTTATTGGTCTTGCTGGAGCTCACATTACCTAAAGCATTCTGTCTTCCTAGTGGAAGGGCTATGGACAGGAACTCTTACTCTACAGCTGTGTGAATATCTGATCAAGTAGAGAGGAAGAGGCGTCCAATACCAGCTGACTTTCTTAAGATGAGACCTATTTTGTAGTTTCAATTCTCTCCCCTAACTCTCAGGGACAGAGAAAAAGTCTTTATGGGTGCTGTGCTTATCCCTGTTTCATAGGTGAGAAAATTGAAGTGAAGCCATTGATTCAGGGTGACCTTAAAAAAAGAAAGAGAAAAAAAGAAATGTCCCAGGCCAAACTACCTGCTGTAGCCAAAACTTTTTGGGTGGATTAGTCACACAGGTTCTATATTCTTTAGGTGGAAAAAAGAAATCATAAGCCTAGAAGAAATACACAGCATTTCAGTAGCTAGTGGTCCTTGCAGGTGTCTTGATAAAGTCTCATTGGTAATAAAGTTAGGCTCCCCTGGTAATATCAGAGGAACTCCTACTGCATCCCTGCGGGGGTCGGGGGAAGCCTATTGGAGCTAATCTCGGTAACTGTTTTTGAGTTTCAAAAGTTCCAGCTCTCTGAGAGCTTTGTCTCCTGAGTGGAGTATGAAGATACTCTGTGCCTTTGTCTTCCTCCAGTCTTGGAGTCTTAAACCGATTCCCCTTCTTAGCATAATAGTAATTGTCTCTTGTGTTTTGTATTTGTGCTCAATGGGGAGGAGCAGATAAAATGAATCTAAGTGTAAGTGTAGACTAATGGAAAACTATGACCTAGTTTGAAGAAATGTATCTACATTGTAACACGAGCAACTCTGAATAACTATAACTGCTTTACAAGAAAAGACTTAGGATTGGCCAGTCGGCAGGATTTTCCCAGTTGTTATTCTTCGATCAATAGAAAACCATCCCCTAGATCAGCTTGCCCAAAGTAGATCATTAGGAACTCTAATCAATCACCCCTCTGTTGCATTCTTGAAACCCTAAGCACTCTCTGCAAAATAACAATCTGCTTCCAGTCAGCAGTGTGAGTTTTTCAAAGGTTTTGATTTTTACAAATTAAGTTGGCTCTTTGACAATTTCATACACATATTGTCATAGAGTTTCTATTTATAAAACACTAGGACCAAAAGTAACTGAAGTAGATAAGGGTTTATTTCATCTTGCACCCAAGCAACAGTCTGTAACTGAGGGAAGTAAGGGCAGGAGCTCAAGCATGACAGGAACCTGAGGCAAGGACTGAAGCAGGAGCTGTAGAGGAACTTTGATGAACAGCCTGCTTGGTTTGCTTTCTTATAGACTCTAATACCATCTACCTGGGCATAACACAACCCACAATGAGCTGGCCCCTCCCACACCAATCATTAATCAAAATGCTTGACAGGCTTGCCTACAAACCTGTCTTATGAAGTCATTTTGTCAGTTGTGGCTACTTTTTCTTAAGTAACTTTAGTTTGTGTCAGGTTTACAAAACCCACTATATATATATATATATATATATATATATATATATATATATATATATATATATATCCCAGTAGCCTCTTCTGTCTCCTTCCTATCTCTACCAATTTCCTCACATCTACCAATCAATTACCCAAAGTAATGACTTTGGGATTTGTTTTGTGACCCACTAACTTTTAAAGTTGGTTGGTTATCTATGTAACCATTGGATTACAGCTATGCATTGGGGCCCGGTGGGGTCACCAGTGGGTACAAAACCTCTGAAGGGAGACTATGGAAGTCCCCAAAACAATACAGGACTCTCCATTCCTTCTCATTACTCATCAGAACTAGTTCATAAGACCCTTTTGTTGAGAGTGTTACATACTTTGTTTGGTTCACAAAGACAAATCAAGCTATATCTGTGCCAGAAGCTTCTTCCCTGATGATAGTTTTCCAAGTCCCAGAAGGTGCTCTGTAGTCTGCTGGGAGAGAAAAGACACCAACATAATTACCCATCTGTGAACCATACAAAATATGAGACTGGCCTTACTGGTAAGATATGTTTCCTGGTCGATGGTGGCACAACTTTTATGGAAGTAAGCATTCATACTCTGATTCAATATGAGCTCCACTCCACAGGGGTGTCTCATACTGTAAACCTGGTCAAATAGTCACGTCAGGGAGGCCACAGGTAAAAACTGAACACATTTGTAGATAAATTGGTGCGTTTGGGGGATGGGACTACACCATAGGAAAGAAAAATGTCATATTTATGCCCACTATAATTAATTATACAGAACTAGTAGATTGTTGAGTTGTGGGACACAGTTATGTATGTTTTTATATGAATAAGAGATGTCTTTTATAAGAAAAAAGAGATGTCTTCAAGTTATTTAAACAAATGAAAAGAGAAGCATAAACAAGTGTTACAATGCAATATCTATTTGCCTCAATGTTCTATATCATTAACATATCTATTTCTGTGTTTTAGTCTGTCTTAATAAAGTCTAACAGTTGGGTGGCTCAGATATCAAAAATTACTTTTTAACAATTCTGAAAGCTGTGATGTAAGAGCGAAGTACCAGGATAGTTAGTTTCTAAGATAAATATAGCCTCCTTCCTGATGAGTTCCTACATGGTGGAGAAAGGGACAGAAGGAAGAAGAGGGAGAGAGCAGATACATACTTAGGGATGAATTGATGTCACCCTAAAGGACTTACACTCATGACCTAATGTAAATGTAATTTCCTCTCAGAGAAACCATCTCTAAAAACTATCATATGAGGGAATCACCCTTTATCATAAGAATTAGAAGAATGCTATTCAGTATATTATAATTATAAATGTACAGATACATTCATAAGGCATCAAGATAAAAATCAGGATAACTAATTATGCTGAGTCACCAACATTAGGTAAAATAATTTTACCATTCTCATATTGCAGAACACAATATAAGAACATACTATCTACTATGAAAAAATAAAATTAAGTCATATATATATATATATATGTATATGGAATATGTTTTAATAATGCAAGTGTATAATAACGCAAATATCCCCATACACGCATTATGTCATTACTCATTACTCTCTTCCTACTAGCAAGATTCAACATTCCTCATTTCAAATCAAACTCTTTCTCACCCGATATTCCTTTTAACAACTGATTTCTCCTCTACTCCTATCTATACACACGACCTTCCTTCTCTCTTTCGCTCATTTGCACCTGTAACAGAACCACCTGATTTCCAAACTGTGAAACCCAGCCTTTCTAATTCCCATACACATATGATTGATCTTTTCTACTTGAATTTGCTGACAGATGGTAGAAAAATCCAGGACGAGGCTGCCTAAGCCATAGCAACGGGAGCAGAGCACTGATTAGATTTCAGTCCACTGAGCCGTCTGAGAGATTGCAGAATCACAGGGGTGCATATTTCCAGCATAGTTCCTATGGTAAACAAACACAGTCAGGCTACTTCCAGCAATACAGAACTACACTGTGCTGGAGCTAAAAGAATAAACCTGGTAAGTAAGAAGATGGACAGGAAGAAGTAGAATGATACATTCTAAGGTCACAAGAGCAGAGTTTGGAAGAGGTGTCACAGTGTCTGAGACGCTGTGTCAGCTTAGGCTCAGAAAGTAGCTATATTTAGAAGGGCGCAGGCAGGAATACAGCAGATAAAACCCTTGCCACATGTGGAACTATACAGCTGGAATCTTCCTGGCATTGGCTGGTGATGACATTAGTTGTAACTGTCAGTTAGTGACTCTACCTTCTCAATCTAAACTATGACATGTGTTCATACATAACCTTAGCTCTGGTGATATCATCAGCTTTAATGCAATTTTAAAGCTATTTAAAGCTCCTTATCTCCCTTCACTTTATCTTTATTTTATTTTATTTTTCTTATCAATAATGCCTCCAGTTCCCTGACAAAAATAGCTAACAGCTTGACATGGAGAGAAAGGAATCTCATGTAGTATTCCACAAAAGATACAGAATATACCCAGTGATCCCAAACTGTGTGGAAATTAAAGAATCCTGAAGATTGACAAAAGAATAATGTTGCTGCCTCGAATTCTGTAGCATAACCTTCTGGATGCCTAAAGAAATGGATCTCTAAAGAGAAAATTGCAGAAGTTCTCACTACAAACAGGGGCTGTTCTAGAGAAGATGAGCCTGGTGAGTTCCTTTCAAAGCATAGACTATAAAAGTCTATTTTTTTCCTACAAAAATAGCTTCAATCAGAAGCAGAAAATCATTGAAATAAAAATTGTTGGAAAGGAAAAAAGTAATGATTAGTCATTGCTAGTTTGTAGTGATTGTTTTTAATTTTAAAGTTGCATTTATTCTGAAAATAGTGGTGTTTTTTAATTATATATTCATTAAGAAAAACAATAAGAAGAGGGCATGAAGTTGTGGCTGTGTGGGAAGGAGTAATCAGAAATAGGAGGAGGCGAGTGGAGGTGGATATGATCAAAGTATACTGAATATGTGTATGAACTCCTAATCTGTTTTTAAAGTGATTTTTAGATACTATTCTACTGATGCTTAAAAAGCCGAAGCTGTATCAGTTTCCAAATAAACCTGTTTTAGATTAGCAAAATATCCTGTGGGCTAGAAAGATGATTCGCTGCATAAGGTGCCTTCATGAGGAGTGAATATCAAATCTCCAGATACCATGGAAAAAACATATATGGATGGCAGCTGCCTTTTACCCAGCAAATGGGGTCAGAGACAATGGATTGCCAGGGCAAGCTGACCAGATAGATTAGT
Source organism: Acomys russatus (assembly GCF_903995435.1). Taxonomy (NCBI): domain Eukaryota; kingdom Metazoa; phylum Chordata; class Mammalia; order Rodentia; family Muridae; genus Acomys; species Acomys russatus. Next base: position 33,785,704 of record NC_067144.1, on the reverse strand, counting down.
TAAGGACAGTGACCTCCAGGTCCATTGAGAGACCCTGCTTCAATTAGAAAGGAAGGAAGGAAAGAAGGAAGGAAGGAAGGAAGGAAGGAAGGAAGGAAGGAAGGAAGGAAGGAAGGGAGGGAGGAAGGGAGGGAGGGAGGGAGGGAGGAAGGAAGGGGAGGGAAGAGGAACGGAGGGGAGATGAGAGACAGAGAGGGAGGGAGGGAGGGAGGGAGAGAAAATATGAATTGAAGAAGGTCCAACATTAATATCAAGGCCCCTCTACAAGCTTGTACACACATGTGAATGCATGGCCACACAAACACATTCACTCCTCAACACCTGTAAATATGCATAAATGTGTGCAAACATATTACACACACACAAAATAAATAAATAAAACATAAAAAATAAAAAGGCATGTGTAATTCATAAAAGATCTCACTCTCTGATTTTGATAGGAACAAACAGGAAAATCTACTTCTGAATCATGGGCTAACTTGGAAATCTGCTCATCTGTAACATCAGCTGTCGATGGGTTAATTCCAAACCTACTTTTATTCATAGGGGGCTCATTTCTTTATCTATCAGTCAGACAAATCACTGAAAACATCACCTGAGACCTGAGCTTGGCACAGTACTGGAGGAGAGTGAAAACATAAACTAATGACCTCATTTTTACCCTCTCTCACGAAAGGAAAACTACCTTCTCACACAAATGAGACAGGGAAGTGAGAAATCATGACTTGTTGCTTAATGCTTCTCAGGGGTATTGTTCTGAATTCCACGGACCTGCCTCTGCAGGAAGAATGCACAAACCCTTTTTTCAGTCTTCAATCAAATCCTCTGCAGCAACCCTAACGAAGTCCCACTGAGTCCTAGTCCAAGTCAAGGGTTTGCATTTGGATCTGATAGCTTCCTTGTTTTATCTATTGCTTTGTAGAGCAAGTCAGTGTAGAGGCTTCTAGTGTAGCACATAGTGGCCAGAAGATGTGAATATGTGATGAGCAAACCAGTTTATCTTATAATAAACACTGAATTAAATGTAAGTTTATACATTTTTTATTAAATATTTTTATTTTTTATGTATACATTTATGTTATTACACACATATACAATAAACTACCTACAGCAAGAAGAACCACGAAGCAATCAGGAACTGTATAAATGTTACATAAAGAATAATGATCAATAGAATTCACCTTACTAAAACAATGGATTTGATGAAGAAATTCTCTTTGTTCTTAGAAGCATGAAATCATGAGAAATGGGAGGAAGCTGTAAGCTATATGTCTTAGGGGAAAACTTTGATGGAAAAATAAAAGGAGATTAAAGAGTGTGGAATGACTTGGTATGCCATCTGAAGGTTTACTTATTTCTTCATGGAGGGGCAAACTTTGAAAAAAGCTTAGTTTTTTCAGAACAAATAAAGTAAGTGTGTGTGTGTGTGTGTGTGTGTGTGTGTGTACTTCAGTGTCTTTGTCAAAATTATTCTCACCCATGTTCCCACAGCCTTCCCTTCAAAATACCTAGGATAAAAAGCAATGTGCAAAGTATATCATCTCCCACTCTACTTATTTTTTTAATCTTAAAGGTATTTAGTTCTGAATTCATGTAGTCTAGTCCTGGATCTTATATCCAACTCATGAATCTAGAGATGAGGCTGTGTCCAAAATCTGACCCCAAAAGATTTGTACAAGGTATAGAGCCACTTGGAATCTTTAAAAAATCATGATGCTCATAGGGCACCGAGTCTCTTCTTGGTAGCCTGCTATCCTTCCTCTGAGTGCCACCAGGCTTCCCCATCCAGGGGACATGGTAAAAATGGCGCACCAGAGTTTGCCTGAAAGTCAGACCCCACTCTCCACAGAGGAGGTCTCCCTCAGTCACAGACATAGGGGAGGGGAGTAGGGGGAAAGCGGGAGGGAGGGAGGAATGGGAGGATACAAGGGATGGTCTAACAATTGAGATGTAATATGAATAAACTAATAAAATATTTTTTAAAATCATGATGCTTACAGTTTTAAAACTTCAGCTTTTCACATCCTCCAAAATAAAGGAGTGTTCACGATGCTATCTCAGGCTGTGGCTCCACTGGGATCCTTGCCTCCCTGAGAGAGACCTGACAGGTGCTGTTGAGTACACGCTGCTCATCAGCTCCCCTCCTTCATTAAATTATCTTCACCAGCAACATGTAAGCATCTTAAGAAGGCCGTGTCTTTCTTCTCTTCTGTTGTCTTTCACACAAATTCCTAACAATACTTGACACACTTTCCTCACTGATTGATGCTAAGCAACATAGAGATGCTACACATTGGTCTTTGTCTCATAAACAAGGTAATGGCTCAAGTCTTACTTCAGCCTAAGCAGAGAGGGCAGCTTAATCTCTAACTTGCTTACTTTCTTTTTGTCGGTATTTTTAAGAACTGGCAATAATAACTCACATCATAGCGGAAGCCAACTATCAGGAGAGTTTAGTACATAGGAAGATGAATTTGATAAGTGACAAGAACTTGTCAAAGTTTGTTTATGAAGAGAAGAAAGAAAACCGTCCTTCCAATTATGAAGAGACAAAGACAGTCACATGCCGTATTTGATTATCACTTCCCACCTCTGACTTTTTCAAACAGATGCATGCCAAATGCAAGTTCAGACTTTTTAAATTCAAAGAAAAGATAATAGCACAAAATGAGGCAAATATGCCTGGCGTAAGAAAATTTCAAAATAATTCTTTGGTAGTTTCAAATGCTATAGAAATAGATAAAACAGGCATGGGAGCCCTCTTTAAGTTTGAGGGTAGTTATTAAGTTATTTTTCAGTGTTATCTTCTTTCAACTGAGTAATTCTACCTTCTTTGAGTTTTCTGACAGGTCATCCTTTTCATCCTTTTAATCACTGTGGTCAGTTTTTTCTGAACCAAGCAATTTCTCAGCACCCTTCTCAGGTAATTTTCCTGACTTTAAAATGCCTTGTGTTTAATGATACAATGAACCAAAAGGATCAAAGATTTATTTGGCTCCTGTTGGCTTGTATCACAGCTGTGATAGAATGTTCTGGCTTATAGACAAGGAGGAAGCAATAAATATAGCATGTCTGACCTTCAGGAAAGACTTTTTATTTTATTACAATGTTCCTTTACTCCACATGCCAGAAAGCTAATTGTCTTCATTACATAAGAGACTGGGCTACACTGGGCCTCATCCTTTCTCATCTAAGTCTTATAATCTTGCACTGAATAGAGAGAGGATTGTGTTGCATATTTCTCTGCCATGGCAATAGGCCTGCAGACGTTCTTTTAGGTAATCTCCTCATGTGAAGCCTCTTGTGTGTGTCTCTTCTGGCTTATCAGTGAATGTATTACAAACATTATTCTGTTTTATCATGCTAAGCATTTAACTCAGAGCTTGCACACATGAAATGAACATTCTACTACTGAGCCACCCCCACAGCCTCAGAGGCAGTTTTCTTTTCTGGGTTTTCCTGATGTTCTTTTTGACACTGACATAATATTTTCATTCACATACATTTAGATATGTGAATGGGAGAGAGAGTGAGCCATGTGTGTGCACAAGTAGTGTGTGTGTGTGTGTGATGAGGGGCCTGACCTAAGCCATAAAGACAAATTCTTAATATCTCTGTAAATGAACTCAGAATTAATAATTGAACTGCCTGGTCTAATTATCAGAATCGGTATTACTATCTTCTCCAATACCTATACCAGGCCCCTTTGATTTCATCCAGGTTTCAAGATAAGCTACCAAGAATCTCCATAGGTGAGATAATGAATAGTGATTTAGGAAACCATAACTACCATATTGATTTGATATTTGTGAATAGTCAGCAAGGTACTATTCTGTTTTTAAGGCTTCATTCATCCACTCAAATAACTTATATAGAACAACACATGCTCCACGTAGGTCTCTAAGAACTTGACTTTTTTAGTTCAGAATATAAAGAAGTCAGGTTTGATAGCTACAGGGCTCTCATCATCTTTAAGTCAATGTTATTTCTGACCTTATTAATAACAGAGGCCAAAGAAGCTGTGCGAGGATATCCATAAGCACCCTTTTTTGGGTATTTTCCCCCCACTCCTAGTCTGGTGTATTTCACTTTACAATAATCACAGATTCTCAAATTAAGCTAATATTGCTAACGCTAAACTGTTTATGTTGACCTCTTAAGCTAATCACAGAGATCATACATCTATTGGCACATCCCATTGCACCTCACATGAGCAATGCTTATGGAGGTGCAGAAGCACCTGTAGACACAGTTGACACAGCCCCAGTGCCTGTTGATCACAGGTAATAGTCTACAAGCTTATGAGGACCAAGGTTATATCTGTGTGGCTCTTCATAGTCCTATTTTTGATGGGCAGTGTCCATACTGTGTGGAACTCAGAATGTTGGTGCCCTCAAGCTGGTTTGACACAGTTTTCACTCTGCACTAATGAGTTTAGATATACAATGAAACACTTTTGCCCTGTTATGAACTGAGTACTAAAATGAAACTTTGTGGAAACTGGTACATAGACTATGTGCACAAATAAAATTTTATTATGAAACAATTACAATAGAAAACACAGTCATAATTTGCAAACGTGAAAATGTGAAGACAGAGATTGGAAATTTTGGGGTAGATTCCATTTGCTATTTCATTTGCCTTTGCTTGCTGAGGATAAACTTAATACTGTATACAAACACACACTGCATCCTTTTGCTGCAGTGATATTTCATACAAAGTTGATTTGCAAGAAGCTGATATTATAAATAAAACAAATATGTTTTTCTCCATTTTTGAAGGGTAATGAATTGCACTTCTTAGACTTATTTAAGCTTTCTGAATTTTAAAACATGTATACCAGGATACATTAGCATGGATGTGGTGACACATGATGGCTGATGTGTGGAAGATATGTGCATATTGGAGAGAAATAAAGCACCTCCTTTGCAAATCAGTTGCTACCTCCTCTCTCAGCTGCTATCTACTCTACATGGTTTTCCTTGAACACTCATAAAGTTCTATGCATAGGATTCACTAAAATTGCCTGAAGATAATGAAGAGTCCTGTCACATCTTATTATAGCTCAGGTAGGCAGACAAGTGACCATAAGGGACTGAGCTAAAAGGAACTCGTATCTCGGTGTACTATGTAAAATACTATATAAATATGATTGATAACCCTGGAAAAGTAAGTGCTACGAACCTGTGTGTGTCTGTAGGACAAGAAGAGAGATGAGGGAAGGCAGAAAATCAGAAGAGGGAAAGTAAAGAAATTAGAAAGTAATCAGAGTTCAATTACACAAAGACAATGACTGCGATTTTGACCTTCTTGTCAATAACTAGTAAACAGTCGTGCAAATCAACCAGCATTCTTTATTTTTCATATGCTGAAAATATTTTAAAGTTATTAAATTCAGAGTTTCTGTATATGTTGAAATATAAGCACATCAGATTTCAGAAAATGTAGATTTAGAAATATATCTTACTTAAAATGTAATGAGAAGATAGAAAAAAAAATGGTTACGAAGTAACATGACTTTATGAACCAAATGAAAACAGTCCCCCCGTTCTTATCTCTTCAAAACTTCACTAATGAAAATTTATGTGAAACACCAAAATCAGCATGCCACATTCACACTCATGAGCCCTTCCTTGTGTGGGTGAAGCAGTGAAATATTTGGGCCACCAGTTCTGTTCTCAGCTCAAGGTGGTCTCATAAAGCAAGAAGCACCTGATGGAAGTGTGCTTAGTGTCGTGTTTTTCAAGCATTCATTCTGTTTGTTGGCGATTCCACTGTTTAAATAGCTCCTAGGTTCAACGCTGAAGTACTGTCCAGGGTTTCCAAGCCCAGGAAAGTTATTTGTGCATTATAAACAAAGATAAGCCTCATTCAGACTGACTTCTAATACTGTAGCCTGTGAACTGAATGGCAATAAATCAACATACACTTTTGAAAGGTATTTTAACAGGAAGAGTGAACGAACACTATAAGACCAAGTTCTGTTGGTAAGTAAAGTAATAGAGGCCCTGAAGAACCTAATCTTATATTTCCCTGAAGAGAAATAGTATGATAGTCTCTAATTTAGAACTTGTGGCAAATTTACAGAACATGACATCTCAAATAATGAGACTCTTAGCTGTATTTGTTATTCAGCTATGCACAATTTACCTGAAGTAATATGTATAATATATAAATATACTATATAATACATACTCCATAATGTAATTTAACCAAAGGCATTAAAAAGACTGATTGATAGATAGACTTATGAAATTCCATGTGGCAAACTAATTAGGAGTCAAATATCTGGAACATGGCCTTGAAACTAAAATTAAGAGAGAACACTATTAGACAGTGGGGAGCTATAGAGTCCTGGCTCCTCCCAGCCTGCGGCTGTCCATCAACCCAGGCTCAGTTTCCTGTACACCTGTGATCACTAACAAATTACAGCTAAGGATGCTGAAATGAGGCTTGGAGAAGAAGCAATGTGTAGAAAAGCCAAAACTGACTAACCTAAGATAAGTTAGCCCAAAAGATGAAGTTGGAACTTAGTATTAAACTTCTGATGTTTAGTAGTCTGTTTAAACTGTTTTATTATAGAATTTATAAAAAAAAAAAAAGTATTATTTTTTCCATTGTAGCCAATGCACGCACCATGGAAATACAGTAAAAATTAGATTGGTAATCATGAACTTCCATAAAATTGGTCTTAATTTGTTCCTGTTGTTGCCGTGTGCTGCCCCCTCGCCCCTGCCAATGAAAGGTAGTTTTCATCAGTGTGGGCATTGAATGTTTGGTAAACATTGGGCGTGTCTTATTGTCATAGACTTGGAATCCACAGGCTAGTTAGAAAGGCAGAATATAATCTTATTGTATGTTCATAGAAGCGAGGTTGATAAATAAGCATTGTTATCCCATTTTAGAACGAAGCAGCAGAATGGGCGTATGTACGCTTTGGTAACAGACACTGCCATTTACATACTTAATGCTAGAAAATCAATCTGTAATCTAAGGACCTGCTGGTTAGTTTTACTGCCAACTTGACACAACCTCAAGTTACCTAGGAAGAGGGAAACGTAACTATAGAATTGTTTTGATCAGATTGGCCTGTGGTCGTGTCTGTGACAGATTGTTTCAATTGATGATTCATACAAGAGGCCTTATAGGTGGCTATATAAGAAAACAAACTGAGCACGAGACAGACTACAGACCTGTAAGGAGCAATCCCCTGCTTAGACTCCTCTGTCTCTCTCTCTCTCTCTCTCTCTCTCTCCCCCCACCTCCGCTCTCTCTTACTTTTTCCTGTCTTTTAAAAAAATTTTAATTAAATTTTTCACATATACAGTTATATTATTACATACACACACACACACACACACACACACACACACACACACACACACATATATATCTATATATATATACACTCCTCCCTTAAGTACCACCCTGATTTCCCTCAATGATGGATTATGACCTGGGAGTTGTTAACTAAAATAAACCCAAGATTTCAGGGACTTTGTTCCTGTTTAATTCTGTTGCTATGATAAAACTCTCTCTCTCTCTCTCTCTCTCTCTCTCTCTCTCTCTCTCTCTCTCTCTCTCTCTCTCTCTCTCTCTCACACACACACACACACACACACACACACACACACACAATCTTGCATTTATCTTACAGATGAGTCTGCATTCATAAGAAGCTCTGCAGGATTCTTAGAGATGCTAGGTGACAAATCACTTACTGAAGAACAGTTGGCTCAGAGCTCTACTCCCAGTTATCATGAACAGTAGCCCTGGATAAGGCCTAGGTGGTTTCATTTTAGTCAGCAACACAAGACATTCCAAAGCAGATTTCGTTCAGACAGCACTCTGGTATCTTACTGAGATATGAACTCATACAGATCCCCTCATTAGCAGTCTCTCCTACGATTAACACATGTTTTCTAATTCCTGCCACCTGGATATTTCTAACACACCTTATAATTTTAGAAAGGTGCAAAGTAAGTCTGAGAAATAACACACTGTGCTCTAATTAAAATGGAAATCTGAAGATATAGCCAAATTTACTTTCATAGAAACAAATATTTAGTCGGCATTTACTATTAATTAATGTTGCAGGTGGTATGTTGGGCACGGAAGCTACAAGACTGAAAAGAAAAGATCTCCCACTTTTTTAAAATAACTATTCCAAACTCCAAATTAAAAGGCATGCTAACTGCAAGCAAGGCACATAGAACTTCCGGGTCTTGGGAGACTTAATCTCAATAGTTCATCAAGTGTCACATGAACAGCTGAAATTTTCTGTTTGGCCTCCAAATTATCTTGACCACTTTAGCTATATGTGTCATATTTTAGTTCTTTTATCCTTTTGAACCACAACCCATAATATACCAAGGATGTGCTTAACAAATCATAGATGTAGCTAATAAAATTAAAATTTCTAAATTTCAACATTATTTCTGGATTACTTTTCAAAGATAAAATCGTGACCCAAGGTTGTCTTCAGAATGTGGTTTGCTTTATTCAAATTTCCACAACTGGGGCTGAAATTTTTCCTCTTAGTAAAAAAATTTAAGAACCCATTGGTAGAAGAATGTAAAATCCACAAACATTATTCTCCCTCGGTCCCTCGGTCCGGCTTTTTTTTTTTTTTTTTTTTTTCCTCACTCCAAATCAACTCTATTAAGTTAGAGCACAAGAAATTTCACATTTACAATTGCTCTTAAATGCTGTAGTGCTTTACCCAAACAATATGCTTTTAGTCAGATAGTCATTTGCAAATTGTGAAAAGAGAGCAAATGGCTCCAATAAAAAGCCATCGCTGCTGCAAAAGAAGAACAGAGTCTCCTGGGCCAAGTCTGTGATCTGTAACACTGCTCACTCACGTAAGAGGAAGACAATTCTGTTGTTTTCACTTATGCTTCAGACATGATCAGTTAACCTTAAAAAAATACCAAGTAAATGCCACAGAAAGAGCAACAGCCTAGATTTCTAAAAGGAAAATAATTCCAGCTTTATTTTTGTAGCTTCAAACAATGAATGTGGTAGGTCCAGGGTGATAAGTCACTGTCAAGATGCTGAACTGATGAGGACATAAAAGAAAACAGCACAGGAAGACAACTTCAGCCGCTAAGGAAATGCAGTCACCTATCTATCGTGTTCCAGAACAGCAAATCACCCTTTGTTTTCACCTGATTTCTATTTTACAGGAGCTTTAATCCCACAAGGGTTTTTACAGGAGTTTTAATTCCTAAGGGTTTTACTAGCCCTGCCTAGAGAGCCACATTTTCTTTTCATAGTCAGATATGATGCTCCCACAGATCCTCTCATAGCTCTGCTCCAACCAGGAAGCAAACACGCTGAGAGGTATCAGAGCGCGCATGCTCTCAGTCCACCTTATTGGAGTGACCTAAAGCCAACTCCAGAAGCTGTGCAGCTCCTCCATACCCCATCCCACCTCTTTAAAAGTATTCAATTGTCACAGAACAGACAGACATCAATATGAAAATCAGGCAAAGTAGCGGCTATCTCACAGCACACATAAAACGCTAGAAAAATAAAGAAATAAAGTTCTGTATGGCAGTGACTCCTTTTCATAGAGACATGCCAAACTATGAATTTGAACTTTCAAAATATTAGTTGATATTTTCGAATCTTTCCACATCTGTCTACCATGCCTCACACTATGTCCTAGCAATCAAAGAATGCCTATGGTGCTTTTCCTATTCTGTTCAATGCAAATTACTATAAATAACATTCTAAAGATCCTTGAGCTTTGCATAAGCCTTGTACATTTTGGTTTTAGCATGAAAATACATTTATAGACCATTACTTGATTTTTTTCATACATTTAAGGAAATAAATGGAAACAAAAAAATCCTACATTTTTAACATTGAAGTATCTTTAAAAGTAAAACTTGAAATATGGCACTGTAATTACACTGACATCTTTTGTAAGTGATAACACATGATAACGTATAATTGAATGGTTCCTCCACCACAGGAATAACAGCTAAGAAAAAAGACAAAGAGCCTGATTTTTTTCCCCTGACTAATCAGGATTGATGTTAATTAAAGAAGAGTGCAAGATAATGACTTCTCATTACTACCTGAGAGATAGACATAGATTATTTTTATTCTAGGTAAAATAGCAATTAAATAACTTTTTTAAAAAGGATGTATTTTCAGAAGGCTTTCTTCTATAATTGGTGAAGCATTAGGATAAAGGTCTTTCTGAAAAACCATCTATGAAAATGGGTTTCATCAAAGGCTGTTTATTCTTTAGTGTTTTGTCACATTGTGGGGAATATGAACAAGAGAAAAGATGATATTTGAACAGGCAGTAGTCAGAACAACATGGGCCTGCGTTATTCTATGGAATGTTCGCACTAGAGAACACAGTCTTTTGGAGCAATTAAAACACAAGTTCAAATATCAGACCCTTTAGCAACTGGTTCTCAGGCCCAAATAAAAGATTTAAGCCTCTGTAAAGCTTCATTTCTCATCTGTAGAACTTTTACCTAATACGTTTCCCAAATGCTGTGATGATTGCCTGTAATCTCCACACTTGGGAAACTTGGACAGGAGGATAGAGACGTGATTCCAGCCTGGGCTACAGACATTTTCCAGGAAAAACTTGCAGGGGGAGGGGTGCTTTATGAGACTGTCTTAAATACTAATACTAAAATTTTCTTTCTAAGTCCATCTGAGTATTAAATACCTACATTTCTCTATTGTACACAGGGTGACCCTCAGGACGAGCTAAACAAACACTGGGAGCTATACTAGCTTCCTTTGCCCAAATAACATCTCATCACATACCCAATGACTTAACATGATGATTTTCATGATAGTCCAAACAGGAGTTTGTGATTTAGCCAGAGTTAGATGACTAGTCCTGCTCACAGAAAATGATGCAATCAGCAAAGACTTCTACACTATCTACAGCTCTGGTTCTTTCCCCAGATCACTAGCTGTAGGCAGAATTACAGATAGAAGACTATGCCACTATGACTCTTGGAAACTAAGAGGTTTTCCCTGGTCTCTTCCATGTGGCCCTTCTAGGATGGGATGGTTTGTTTCTTCAAAGCATAGAAGAAAGCATTTGCTACTCCCTCTCCCTGAGGTCTCCAAATTCTAAATTCTTAATGGATTTTACACAGTATTCATCTCATTAAGGCAGAACTTCCCAGATAATCATTTGATTAAATTAAAGCTGGCTGATAATAGCCCTTAATTACACCATTACACTGCTGTTCCACTCATCTTCGCAGTCTCTACCTGTGCTACTAGGTGAGGACTTACAACAGGACTAGGAACAGTGGCCCATCTTGGAACTCCACACACCAGCACTATCACTGTATAGTTACTATCTTTGCTGGCGTGGTTCTTAAAATACATATAAAGGTGTGAGGCAGATAGACTTGTAATATTCTTCAGGTCCTTACATTGCCAAATAAGACTGAGTACACATTTAGCAGCAATGGTTTAATTTCGTGATGACTCATCTCCTCTTCATCTAGTTGCTCAAGATTGCTTTATACAAGGACACACATTGGATGAAGAAAATATGAGCAGTAAAAGAAAAAGAAACAATAACAAAAATTTAAATTACTCAATTATGATATTAAAAGCTCTTGCTTCTAAGTGTAGGGGCAGAGTCACTTCTGAACATCTGCAACCAAAGAGACTTTTTAGAAACTATTAAAAAATAATGGTTACTAGCACTCCTAGGTTGCCAAAGAGAACTATTGCCTACAAAATCAAAGCCAAGCACGTGTGAGAGTACATGCATTCTGCTCTGCAAAAAGTTTAACTACATGTCTATACTCAAAAGAGAAATGGGATAAAGTTTGTAATAATTCTGATGCAAAACCAAGTATTCAGAGTGTTACCTTTTTGAAAGAAATGTGAATACTATCAAAATAGAAATGGATTTATCCATGTCAACCTAACGGGGGGGGGGGGAGGGAGATAGATGCAGGGGTTATGGAGGAAGTGCTCTTAGGCAGGAGTACCTGAGAAGAACTATCATGAATGACTCCAGTCAACCAGATCCTTGCCCAAAGCCCACTGTAATTAAGCTTGAAGCTCGGTCTGACGTCACTCTTGCTGTAAGGCTGTAGCCAGACGCTATTGCTCTATAACATCTAACACAACCTTGCTCACTTTTGTCTGCTAAAACTTCCCTTTGCACCAACCCCTTTGAGTCTCCTTATGGTGTGTTAACCAGTACACACCACCACTTATGTGTTCTTATGTTTCAGAATAAATGTTCTCTGGAGAATAACTCTCTGACTATTTCTGTTCCTTTTATATAGACTGACACCTTAATCAAAATTATATGGTAGAGAGTAATAATTTATTCTATGTTAAAGCATAACTGGGGGAATTTGTGGTGGTGTTTTAGGAATGCACTTTTTGACAAACATTCTCAGATAATCTCACAGTGAAGGCCTTGCATTTGTGATAAATATGCAATGTGCATGGAAATTAGTGCTATTTATGGGGGAAAATTAGGCCAAATGAAATAGCCTTTCAAAAAATTCCTATATGAAGAAGTAAAGTGTAGAATTATTTAAGTTCTTTGTACAGAATGAAGGAAAACATTGAATTTCAGGAACTGAGTGGATAAAAGTAAGAATGTTAGGGAGAGAGATAATCAGGCCAAAAGTACCTTGCAGATGGATGGGAGAGAGCCCCATGGGTAAGCATTGGCTTTCCCACCATAAAAATCTCAGCTCAAATCCCTGGAGTCCAGGTAAGACAGGCACATGCTGTGTATATATAACCTCAATGTTCTTATAGTGAGCTGGGAGAAAGAGGCAGGAAAATCCCTGAAATCCTGAATACCAGCTAGCCTGGACACACCAAGAATAACACCAATAAAAAGATTCAGTCCCAAATAAGATGGGAAATGAAGACTCCCACAAGAGATTGTCTTGTGACGTCCACACTCATGCTGGGACACGTGCACACCCGCATTTACACATGAACACAAACACACATGAATTCACAGCTCTATACACATTTTATACACATACATACACTCCTGCATGTACATACACATACACACATACACACACACACACACACACACACATATACACACACACACAAATATCTAACCACACATTGCCCCACTGGATCTTCCCTTGGGCTTTGCATCCTTAGAAGCCATGACCGAGGAAGGGTTGAGAGATGATTCTGTTGGACGCTACTGTGAAGAAGCCCGTGTTTATTGTTTTGTTTTTCCTAGTACTGGCTGTAGTGAAGGAAGAAGAGAAGAAGAACCTGAGAAAAGAATTAAGAGGTGTGTGTGTGTGTGTGTGTGTGTGTGTGTGTGTGTGTGTGTGTGTGTAAATAACATCCCACACATACTCTGACCAAAAAACAAAACTAATTAAACTGACTGGTGGTTCACACAGAAAAATGAAAATAAGAAAACAGGACGGGAGTTGTTGAGAAGGGGATTCCCCCCGTGAGAAGGAGTGGGGTGAGAAAGGGAGGGGGTTTTCGGTGACTAAATGATTCATTATATAAACATATGAAACTGTCAAACAATAACTTCTAAAATATATCATCTTGTAAATATGTATACTAAAGAAATTTTTGATGCCTGCCTCTTCATCTCTGTCACTGTGATTGGTAGAATAACGACCTCCTCACAAGGCCTCCCTGAAATCTGTTACTGAACAGAGAAAACTAGGCTGTCAGACAAAATCGAGGACAAGAACTTTCAAGTGAGCCACCAGCCTGAATAATCGAATTAATCGAATTGCCAACCTTATAATGCAAAGGCAAAACACAGATCATCTTTCCTTGGATGTGGTCCGAAATAGATACAGTGATGTAACAATAACATGAAGGAAGGGGAGCACCAGCCAGTGAGTGTGGGTGTGGGCTTGGGCCAGCCAGTGCGTGTGGGTGCGGTCTTGGGTGAGCCAATGCGTGTGAGTACAGTCTTGGGTGAGCCAATGCGTGTGAGTGCAGTCTTGGGCCAGCCAGTGTGTGTGGGTAGAGTCTTGGGCCAGCCAATGCGTGTGAGTGCAGTCTTGGGTGAGCCAATGCGTGTGAGTGCAGTCTTGGGCCAGCCAGTGCGTGTGGGTGCAGTCTTGGGTGAGCCAATGCGTGTAGGTGCAGTCTTGGGTGAGCCAATGCGTGTGAGTGCAGTCTTGGGTGAGCCAATGCGTGTGAGTGCAGTCTTGGGTGAGCCAATGCGTGTGAGTGCAGTCTTGGGTGAGCCAATGCGTGTGAGTGCAGTCTTGGGTGAGCCAATGCGTGTGAGTGCAGTCTTGGGTGAGCCAATGCGTGTGGGTGCAGTCTTGGGTGAGCCAATGCATGTGAGTGCAGTCTTGGGTGAGCCAATGCGTGTGAGTGCAGTCTTGGGTGAGCCAATGCGTGTGGGTGCAGTCTTGGGTGAGCCAATGCGTGTGGGTGCAGTCTTGGGTGAGCCAATGTGTGTGAGTGCAGTCTTGGGTGAGCCAATGCATGTGGGTGCGGTCTTGGGTGAGCCAATGCGTGTGAGTGCAGTCTTGGGTGAGCCAATGCATGTGAGTGCAGTCTTGGGTGAGCCAATGCGTGTGGGTGCGGTCTTGGGCCAGCTAATACGTGTGAGTGCAGTCTTGGGTGAGCCAATGCGTGTGAGTGCAGTCTTGCCGCCAAAGGGCGGAACAATTCCTGCTACTCCAGAAACACCAAGCGGTGAAGACAATGCGTTTCCATCCTACATGTCATTTGTGTCAGACTTAGAATACTCTAAACCAAACATAGCACATTGGTATAGTTCTAGATGGTCACTTAATGATAACTTGTAAAAGAGGCAACACATTATTATCAAAATTCCTTAGAAAATTTCACATTAGTTATTGCACTTGAGTGAACTATACTTCTTTTGGGAAACCAGCAGAAGATAAAAGGGAAAATTGGGACAAGTGAAAGAAAACTTTCCTCTATTCTCCCACTTTAAAAAATCAGTATTTCCCACTGGAATGAGGAAATTGGGGTAGCTATAAGTGACAATTACTTTAAAAATCTACATCAGAACCCTATGGTAAATTCATGATAAAGTGGTTCATGGTAAAAATAAACTCATGGTAAAGTTCAGTGCCTATAGCCAGATGTGACTTTTTAATCAGACTCTTCCCCCAAAGATTACAGAACTATCAATTTTGCATGCAAGCAATTTCTTTTTTTTTTTTTTTTTTTTTTTTTTATTAATTTATTCTTGTTACATCTCAATGTTTATCCCATCCCTTGTATCCTCCCATTCCTCCCCCCCCCCTATTTTCCCATTATTCCCCTCCCCTATGACTGTTCCTGAGGGGGATTACGTCCCCCTATATATTCTCATAGGGTATCAAGTCTCTTCTTGGCTACTTGCTGTCCTTCCTCTGAGTGCCACCAGGTCTCCCCCTCCAGGGGACATGGTCAAATGTGAGGCACCAGAGTATGTGAGAAAGTCGTATCACACTCTCCACTCAACTGTGGAGAATATTCTGACCATTGGCTAGATCTGGGTAGGGGTTTAAAGTTTACCTCCTGTATTGTCCTTGGCTGGTGCCTTAGTTTGAGCGGGACCCCTGGGCCCAAATCTGCCTATCATATTGTTCTACTTGTAGATTTCTAGGACCCTCTGGATCCTTTTATTTTGCTGTTCTCCCATGCGTCTCTCATTTAGAGTCCCAATAGGATGCCTTCCCCTCTGTCCCAGTTTCCTGGTAAGTGAAGGCTTTCGTGGGACATGCCCCTTGGGCTAGTATGCAGATATAAGTGAGTATATACCATTTGATTCTTTCTGCTTCTGGGTTAACTCACTCATTATGATCATTTCTAGCTCAATCCATTTATCCACAAATTTCGGGAATTCCTTGTTTTTAATAGCTGAGTAGTATTCCATAGTGTATATGTACCACAGTTTCTTTATCCACTCTTCTACTGAGGGACACTTAGGCTGTTTCCATGTTCTAAAGTATATGTTGGGTTTGAAGGGTTGAGCTTTTAAGGAAAACAGTTCTAAAACAAATACATCACCTAATAAAATACACACAGTATGTCATAAGAATCAAAACTATTAGTTGGATATTGCTCTGAGATGCTTCAATAACTTCTAGTGTAGTACACTAGTCATTATATCTGGCCAAGATGGAGGACATTAAGTTTAATACCACCATTTAGAAAATGTGTACGAAGATGTCTAGACTACCATTCATCACATTCTAACATTGATATACACTGGAGATGTACATCCAATAATGAACAAAATGCCTCATAGGAAGCAAGAATATCTCTTATTATTTAGGAATGCAACTCCAACCCATACTTTTGATTAATCAGAGAGACAAATCCTGAGCACTTCAGTGCAGTTTACATAATGCCTCTTTGGGTAAGAAAGATTAAAAAGAAGAAGATTGTTTAACAACTGAAGATGTTCCATTCTCATATACCTTTAGATTTATAGTAACAAGGAAACTTGGCTTTATCTATGGACACAAAATGCTTCAATTTTTTAATATTACTAATGTGGATATATTTTGGGTGCACACACATGTGGAAGTCAGAGGATAACTTTCATTAGTCAGTGTTCTCCTTCTATCATGTGAATCTCAGAGGTGAAACTCTGGTCATGAGACCTGGCAAGAAGTCCCTCTACTCACTGAGCCATGTCACCATCCAAATCCTACATGATATTTTACTAAATACTCTTTTGTTTCCTATTGGCTTGGAGACTGAAATACAGTAAATGTCAAACTTACCTCACAAGAATTCCAAAAAATTAATCGGTATAAGTTGATATCTATCTATTTATCTATCTATCTATCTATTTATCTATTTTGATATAGCAGCTTACTCTGTAGCCCTAGCTGTCCCTATGCTCACAGAGACCCTTTAGCCTCAGCCTCTTAGGTGTTATAGTTATGTGTGAACCATCATTTACAAATTAACTTCATTAGTTGAATTTTTGTTCTTTGTAATAGGATAGCATTGATAAATATAGACTTAGAAATGAATCATTTATTTTATAATAAAAAAACTAGCAGTTGAATATATATATATATATATATATATATATATATATATATATATATATATATATATACACACACACACACACACACACACACACACATACATATATATGCCCGAAACATGAATTTGCTGACACATACACGAATGCAATCTTAAAATGTTGCATCATCAGTTTCCAGACAGGAACGTGAAGTAAACAGTCAGCACATTTCTTCAACACAGCTAGTTTCTAGGAGCCCCTGTGCTACAACATAGGGAGGAGCTGTGTCATAGCATCTAGGGGGCAAGACCTGTCCTGGGAGTCTTTCCAGTGAATCATCTCAGCCCATATCCTTTGTCAAAACCCTAAATAAATTAAGTGTTTGGTTGCCTGTTAAGTAGGATACACCAAAAGTAATTGAATGTCGTAATAGAACATTTGTTAAACCTGTCACCACACATCATTATCTGCTCTAAATCCAGCACAGCGCCATTAGTTTACAACAGGTGAGAGTTGATTCAAGTCCACACCACGGTTGGGTGAGTAATACATACTCCCCGGTAAATTAATTAGACTCAAAGTAGATGAGCAGAATAAAGGGTGCCTGTGTGAACAGTGGAAATAAAGAAGACCCTAGATTTATGGAGTGCAAACCTATTTTCTGAAGCAGCGTGGGCTAAATAGCCTCCATTACAGCCTGTTAACCAGCAAACCTGTCACAGATCAGGCAAGAGCCTAAAAATAAAACTCTGCTTAACACTGTTCCCTGTCTTATAATTGATTCCTTCAAAGTGGGTAACCTGATGTGTAGTCATTAATGAGTGATAGATACCATCTGTTTTCCATTACTGCACACTTGTAGGGAAACTGTCAGAGAGAGAAAGTGACAACCCTACTTGTCCCACAAAGATTACAGGAGAAGATCTGGAGCACCAAGATCCCCTGTGCAATCAGATTTGTTTAGTATTTTCCTCAAAACCCAACTCTCTTGTCTCATATCTTATTGAAAAATTATAGTTACAATGATGATAAAACTTCACTGCAGGATTTCCAAAAAGATAGAAAATAACGAGAAACCATACAAACTTATTGAATAAAAAGTAAAAGTAAAACTACAACGCTCTACATGGAATATTTACATTCATATAAGGTTTTAAATGAAGATATATCTTTTAAAAAATAACTTGCCATACATATGAATAAATGGTACCTTAAAAAGTATCTGTGTTATATGTTTGTGAAATTGATAAATATGAAAGTTAGGACAATTTTGTGAATTCTAGGGATAATGACACAAACACCCACACAATAAATAGATAAATAAGTACCTTTTGATCTAAGGTCATCTAAATTTTATGTTCAAAACATAGACTATACCTATCCATTATGTGGGCTAGAATTTCTCTTTTTTTGTCAATTTAAAACTAGGAATAGATCTGATAAATGTTATGGGATGTTCATATTTTCTACTAATGTTATTTAGTTCTTTATCACAGAATCTGAGAAACAAACTCTGTAATGTTTTTGAGACAATGTGTTTTTGGTCTTGATAAATATTTTATTTCATTGATGATGTTTATAAAAAGGGAGGGAGGGAGAGACAGAGAGGACTTGAGTTCCTAAAGCCAAGCGATCTTGATTTTTCTTCCCCCAGAATTTCTGCTATCTCCTTTTGGATCCCCTCTGTCTGTCCTTTCAGCATATTTTCATTACTGCTGTATGTTCGGACATTTTCCACCAATTGCTTCCTCCACTGGTCATTTCCTGCTACCTAAGAGTCAGCTTCCTTAATCTCACCAACAATGTCTGCCAGTCTCAGTACAGAACTGATTGCTTCTGGGACACTCTCCCAGAGATTGCTGAGTTCAACCTGCTGAATTCTTGTTGCCTGCAAAAACAACCTATTGTGTCCTGGTAAGCATTAAATTATTTTTCTGGTTTTTACTTTAGATACATTGTTGAGCTACAGCTGTATTAACAATTCCATGGTTAATTTGTTTTCAAAAATATATAGCATATTTAATTGTTATATATTGATAAATAGATTTGTTAATCTGATGTGTGACCCAGAATAGTTTAGAGTATTTTATATATGAATATTAATAATTAATAATATAAAATATTCCTGTTATGTGGAATGTTGGTGCAGAGACTCACATTTGTGTGTATAGCATATATACAGAATGTTCTATTTTTCACTATGTATATATGTGTACATACATACATATACATAAACACATATATAGTGTGTATCTCGTTTTTTACTTATTTTAAGCATTTCCCTTGCAAATTTGAAAAACAAACATATTTTAAATGAATAACATTACTTTAGAGTTATAAATTCCTCCAAACTTTTTTTTCTTCAATGGCCATTTATGACATAGAATCTCTTTTGATCTCTAGTTGCCTTTGGCTTGTCCGTATTATTCAGTTGGGGTCAGCCTATCATGAGTCTCAATTGGCATCACTGAGACAGACATACCTGAGGGTAGGAGGACTTTATACTCAGAGGACTTAAGTAGTCTAAATACCAAACCTCTTTGGAAAAAAAATCTCACAATCTATATTTTTACACTAGAGGTTGAAATTTTGTGTCAAACAATTAATATATAATATATAATCTTATTTCTAACTAATTTTAATGAAGTAATCAATAATTATTTGTTGAGGATCTAGGCCTTACTTAGATGTTTCAAATACTGCTTATTATCTAAATAACAGACACTGCAGTCACTTAATTTTCTCATTCATTGGATGAAGAATAGAAAATAAATGCACAACTTAATCAAGACGCACATGGATGAGAGATAAAGCCAACAGACAGAACATGCGCATATGAGTTCTAGGTGCCATTATTTATGGCCAGCAAAGTCCCTTTCAAGAGTATAAATTTATAACCACAGAAACACAAATATACCCCTCTCACATACTCTCCAGGCCATCACACAGGCCATGAAAAATTGCAAGAAAAGAGAAATGCTATAATAGTAAATCCAGGCCAGTCAGGTTTTCTAGGCTCTCAGCATGAGCACAAGGTAGACCCTGAGCCATCAAACTCCATGTAGTCTCTGAACCTCAGTCAGACCAGGAAAGATCAGCAGTGTTACATAAAGCATAAGAAAGGTGATTTTTATCACCTCTCTTAATTTTTGCAATTGCTTTTATAGAAAAATTTTAAAAAGATAGTAAAATTAAGTAAGTTGGTATATACCTCTCAAAGAAAAGATTCCTCAGTAACATTTTATATTGTTTTCATCATAAAGATCTTCACATGTCCATCAGTATATATATATCCTCATAGTGCGCTGCGTACTCATCACATTTGGCATGTATTTTTAACCTATGCATACCCAAACAAACACATTCAAATGTCTTGTGTGGTGCCTCCTTATGAGATATACTGCCTAATGAGCGTATTAGTCTAAGCCTGTAGTACCAATACAGTAGATACCACAAAAGTTTGATGTAATCAAGTATTGAACTGCAATAAAATAATTATACATTACAAAAGCTCTCAATGACACTCCAGGTCTGAAGGAGGGCACCTTAGGAAACACGAACTGGGAAGCAGGTTCTCTCTTCCTCTCTAAGGCTGGCCTTCAGAAGCTACTGGAGAATACATAATGGAACATTCTTTTGGTTTTTCCAGGATTATAGGAAAGCTTGGTCAGCACATCCCAGTCTATAGGTATCATCGAGTGAGGGGATGAGGTGGCATGTCACAGGTCACAGATGGGGGAATGGCGGATGAATGGTGGTGGTATATCAACCATTACACAGCTGTCCATGGCCTAGTATGAGAGTCCCTCAGATCCAGGATGGCTCTGCGGAGGGAACAGTCATAATAGGAGGACCTGTTGTATCAGAAGGAAAATTGTAGCAGGCATCTGGGTTTATAACACCAGAGATTAGTAGGTGGGCCACTGTTTTCCCTGCAGACGGGTTTCATCAGAAAGTTGTTTTAAGAATAGACTGAGAGCCCAAGCCCTCTTTGGTGTGTGCTTTCCAGAGTTATATACTGGATGTTGTCCCAATTGGTTTTTCAGCAAGCTTGCACTGCATGAGGGCTCCTGTCATTGACAACACTCCTACAGTGCCCTCTGCTGGAATCTCAGAGAGATGGGAACCCGGGGTCATAGAGCTTACATCGAAGGGTGAATTTGGAGGCAAAGGGCAGGAAGTTGGTAGCTGGGGAAATAACAAATAGCGTCCACTTTTCCGCCTTTTTACCTGTGAAGTGCCTCTTCATACTCTTGTTCTCTGAGAAACTCACGCTCAGCGCTTTGATCTGGCGTGCGCTTCACCGGGGACATGACAGCTGCAAAGGAGAAACACATCTCACTTTCATCCCCTTCCAAATGCCATAAGCAAATGAAAAGTCTCAGTACAATGCGTCATAGAAAAGACGAAAGCATTGCCAAGAGTTCTAAGCAGGAAGATAAGTTAAAACCACAGAGATAAGTGACAGTGGGAAGGACGCGGAGGGGAGCTGGATCCCTGGAATCTTGCAGGACCGATATTGATGTTTTCCATAAGGCAGGAGGTCAGACCCCAGATCTATAAGTAGTGGAAACCGGCTGTCTGCCCCCTATAGAGCCCAGGAAAATGTAAGAGTGTAATTGGACTTTGGTTATGCCCAAACATCATGAGAATTTCAACCATAAAAATCTCTGTCCTTAAGGCTGTGTTTCATAACTTTATTTTTCTAGAAAGGCTAACTTACAGTTTGGGAGAGATGAAACAGATGTTTGGCCTTTCACAGAAATAAACTGAAATTTTTCTAACAACTTTGCATCAAACACCTAAGAAAGTAATCACAAAACATGTAAATACATGTATTGTTTATATTAATTATAAATATAAATTATAAATTTATATAACTTATATACTTATGTTATATAATTATTTATACTATATAAATAAAAACATTATTGTAGAACTTGTTTAATGTGTTTGTATGTATATGTGTTTGTGTGTACATTTGTAGCCATGTACAAAAATGATTCTTTTCTTTCTTTGACATTTAACCTTTTAAAATAACATATAACAAATATCAAATATCAAAAGATATACTGCCTCAAAGAATATTAAGGCATCTCTCTTCCTCTAAAGAAAATTGCCTTCAAATTAGTACAGACTAATGATCTTTGTGTTTTGTTTTGTTTGTTTTGAATGCATGAAGAACGCTGTGTATGCAGTCTTACAAATGAATACTCAGAGCTAGCAATGCCAAGAAAATCTTCCTTTACTGTAATTAGACAGGTAAGGAAGACTTGGGTTAAGATTGTTGCCAAGTGGAAAGAAACTGAACTCAGCTCCATTGGAATTAAAGTAAAAGCTTTTGATAGTAGGGATGAGCTGGTGGAAAAGGACTGGAGGACTTTAAGGGTGCAGCACAGCCACAGAAGTTATTCTCCTATTCTTCCTCCCATAGGGAATAGGAGGCTGGGGCTTTGTCCTTCTTACATTTCAAAAGCACAAGTAGGTCTTCTGCTCCTTAAAAGTTAAGTATATTACCTTTAAAAGTTTGTATGCTTATAAACCCCTTCCCAGATCTAGCCAATGGTCAGAATATTCTCCACAGCTGAGTGGAGAATGTGATATGACTTTCTCACGTACTCTGGTGCCTCACATTTGACCATGTCCCCTGGAGGGGGAGACCTGGTGGCACTCAGAGGAAGGACAGCAGGTAGCCAAGAAGAGACTTGATACCCTATGAGCATATACAGGGGGAGGTAATCCCCCTCAGGAACAGTCATAGGGGAGGGGAATAATGGGAAAATGGGGGGGGGGGAATGGGAGGATACAAGGGATGGGATAAACATATAGATGTAACAAGAATAAATTAATAAAAAAAATTTTAAAAAAAGTTTGTATGCTTTCAGAACAAAAAGACCAGACATCAAGGAAGACAAGTCAAGTATTCCAGATTATCCAGCATCACAGACTGCCTTAGTTCCTGTTTCCTCAAAAATTTACATCCAGGACAACTTTAAAGTAGCTAGCTGAGATGGTCCAGCCTCACAGACTGTTCCAGCCAGGACTTCAGTTAAACCTTGCACTTTCGCATCACACAAAGACTAGACAGTAAATGATACAGCTAGATATCCCAGGACTTGGTCATTATGCTAGTTTTCTTAGCTTCGCCCCCCCAAAGAAGATATTCTCCCCAGAACAACAGGAAGCAATTTGAAGAACATGATGCCCTTATTCCCAAAAGGTATGTGTGTGTGTGTGGGGGGGGGGGTTATGGATGGACGATGAATGTTTGTCATCTTTTAAGAAAGATTGATCACAAATTAAGGGTCTGGTCAGGGAGGAAACAAAATAAAGCAGGTGAGATTCAGGGATCTCTCTTTTTTTCTCCTCTCTCCTCCTTTCTCTGTTATCTAGTGTTACTAGGGGAAAAGGAGAGAGCACATGAAAAAAGGGGGGATAGAAAAAAACAGTAGATTATTGAATCCACATTTAAACTAAAAGGCAACTACTTGTCTCAAATATTTTAACTGATACAAAATTAAGGTTATTTTTGTTACAACACACTGTAGATACATTTTAGTTATTATTTAAAGTATTGTGTCTATGCAACTCATTCAAAATGCAATGTAAAGTTCTTGTCCTTGAAAGTTACTATTTCAAGCTGTCTACAATACTTAAGAAATGCAGCTTAGCAGTCAATTAATCAAACTTGTGGTCATGTTAGGTACCAGTTTAGTTAATTACAGAAATAAGCTTTATTTAGCCTCTTTTGGATGTTGTCAAGGTTAAACAGAAAGTAAATAGCTAGAAACAAGCAGTATTTGCCTACTCAGTGATACTGAGGCAATCTTCAAAAAAAATGTCAGAGATCTATAGAATATGGGATTTAAGATGTTTTAATAATATAAGACTTTCATGACAGTGAAAAATGTCAGCTCCTGGCAGCACCTCATGCTTCAAAGATGATGGGCATCAAAGAACCACCATATGGAGTGTGCTTTAAATGTGGCAAAGAGAGCCATGAGGCAAAAAGCTGTACTTGCCTCAACTGCTGACAACATGCTATCTAAACTGTATACAAGCAGAGCACTGGGAAGTCGACTGCTGAACTTAGCCAACACAGGGTCCATCATAATTCCTGCGTCACAGGTAAGTCTATCAACTATTCTGGGCCTGTAGGCTGAAGACAGATGCCCCAACATTGCAGAGGAATCTTAGGTAACTGTCCAGGCAGTCATCTGTCTCTGTAATTTCTATAATTTTGGAAGCTGTTTGCCCTGAACTTCCTGTTTACTCAGGTAATATTTATTCTTCTCGAGTCTCTGATGGGGTTGAGGACTAGATAGTTATAGTCTCACATATAAACTTAAGTGCATCTTGTCTAGGATTTAAGAAAATGTTTTATGGTCTAAAAAGATATTATTAAGTTGATAATTTTAAGTTATGATAGAAAGTGATTTAGGTAGAGAACTTTAAACTTGCCAAGACAGGATATACAGAAGAGTACTTTCTCTGACATTGCCATGTACACATAGACTGGATACTGTGAATGTATTTCTTACCTAATATTCCTCATCGTTGTTCCCATTGTATATAGTTTGTTGTGTTAGAGAGTCTTTCATCGGACAAAAAAAGGAAAAGATCTTGTTGTGCACCATGTAAAGGTTGCCTTGGTATTAAAACAAACAAACAAACAAATAAATACATCTAAATTTTGTTTTAAATAATAAAAAAATCTAAAAATAAAAATAAAAATCTTTTTTTTTTTTTTTTTTTTTTTTTTAAGGAAAGGGTGTCTTAGATTATAAAGCTTTCCAGAGATTGGAAAAAGATCTACTACACAGAGGGACAGAGAAAGAGGCTTAATGACAGTTTTTCTAAAGGAAAAGTTCTAGAAAAGATTAGAAATGTATCGAAAATTTAGGTAGTCCAAGAGAAATTTAGGCTTTGTTAGTCAGGAAGCAATATGCAAGTAGTTAAGCTGCATTAGCTTGGCTATGTTCTTAGATCCACAGGAGGAGGTAGCCTTGCGTTTTAAAAGATAGGTTGAAGGCAGTGAGGATGTGTATTTCACATACATGGTGTTGTCCCATCTCATTCTGCATTGTTGTTCTGTCTGCTTCATTAATGATTATCTCTTACTGTCACCGTCACCATTGAGATTCCTCTGGGTCTTCCTCTGATCACTTTGTCATCTCTGCTCAGATTTTTGTCACGGGGAGCTACTGAATTTTGAAGCTTCAGTTACTAAAGCTACCTAAATTGACAATTTTATACCCAAGACACATGTATACCTCACAGGTTATTGTGAGAAATGATTCAGGAAATGTATGCAAAAGCATACCACACTGTGCCTGCATTCAGAAACCCTTTTTTTTTATTGGTTCAATCTTTCAGACATTAATTTCACCAATTTTGTCTTTTGTCCTGCCTGGTCTGTGGGACTTCACCATCCCTGCTGACAATAGCATGAGTGCCAAGTCCCAGCAGTACCAATTCCTACACTGGCCTAATCTGAATCTAAACCCACCTGTTCATTCCAGGCCTCTTTTATACTCTCCACATAATTCAGCACTGAGCAGGCAACCCAGCCTTTCCCATCAGCTGCAAAGCAGATCGATCACTAGCAGCCACAGGTGCATGAAGCTCAGTGGGACCTCCTGCATCCAACATCTGAACAAACATTCACAGGAATGCCCTGATTACCACAACTTGGACAAAGGGAAGGAGGAAAAAGTGAAGGGTAAAATAAAAATGAGAGGAAGAACACGTATGCTTAAAAGGGGAGTCATGAAGAAAGCAAGCGGGGAAATGTAATGAGCCTTTACTTTCAAACTGAGCGGCAGAAAATAGCTTTGTTTTGTGGTTCTGTTTTTCAAATATCAACATGTGAGAAATGAAATCATGGAGGAAGAGAGAAGTCAGGACTTGATGACAGTTGAATCATAGGAAATAGGCCTTTTGGCTAGGAAAATGCTATATACTTCTAATATTGCCAAATTTAAATTGTCTTTCACTTTCTTTAGTTGCTGCTTCTGCAAAATGCTAATCACAATATAATCAGCTCCCAGTTTACTGATTAAAAAGCAGTTGAGCACATTTCTCTCTTCTCTTAATCCCCTCTTACTGTCTCCTATCCCTCTACTTATTCTCTTCTATTTTTATTTCAATTTTATTTCAAAAAATAATATTAACTGTGTCTTCAAATCCCCTTCAATCTCCATTCCTTTTCTTTTTTTAATATATTTTATTTATTCATATTACATCTCAATTGTTATCCCATCTTCCCATTCCTCCCTCCCTGCTACTTTCACCCTATTCCCCTGCCCTATGACTGTGACTGAGAGGGACTTCCTCCCCTTGTATATGCCCATAGGGTATCAAGTCTCTTCTTGGTAGCCTGCTATCCTTCCTCTGAGTGCCACCAGGCCTCCCCATCCATTGGATGTGGTCAAATATGGGGCACCAGAGTTCATGTGAAAGTCAGACCCCACTCTCCACTCAACTGTGAAGAATGTCCTGTCTATAGGGTCCCTCAGTAGAAGAATGGATAAAGAAATTGTGGTATATTTACAGTATGGAATACTACTTAGCTATTAAAAACAAGGAATTTCCATTCCTTTTCTTGTTCTAAAATTTTCTGTCCTAAAGTCATTGTGATTTCTCTTCGCAGGACGTATCCAGTAATTGTTCAGCAGTGTAAAGAAGAGTTATGTCAAGTTGAATACATGCAGCAAACCTATCATAAATATTTGAGAACTAGTACCATGATCTTGCACACTATGTACCATAAAGAACTTAATATGTCTAAAATAAAAGTGACAGGACAATAAAAACAAATAATAAAAGCAGAAACCATTGTCCCATTTTGTGCACTCACTCTGCCATGACAATAACTTTATGAATGTTTTATAATGATGCATGGGATGAAAATGACCCACATAAAAATTTAATTTTATGTCATTTTAAGTGCATTGAGTTGTTATTATTCCTCTTTCTTAATAAGGATAAACTAGGACTTAGAGTTATCCACAAAATAATTACATTTGTATGGACAATGTGTACAATTCTTCCAGAGATCTCTTCTGTAACACTCAAAGGTTTTCAAATGTACTCAATATAGATGGACACTTTGAACAGTGATGAAGCCACATAAGAGTAAGCAGTGATGACTCAGGAAGAATATTCATTACTGGAAGACACTGGGGATGTGTTTACAGAAAGATAGATCAGAGTAAAGCCAGGCACTTTTCATTGGAGCTGTTGTATTTTTTCCCATTAAGCTTGTAATAACTTGGATACAAATCACATATTACTCATAGATAGTTGCTTGCAATATTGTACCAACATATACTTAAGAAGTTGTTAGTGCATGGATTGCTCCAGTGAAAGACTCTAAAGTCCTCTCATTAGTGTATTTATCATAAAGCACTAAGACAAGAGTTATTGATAAGATATTGTATACTCTAAATTTTTTAAACAAATACCTTAAGTGTTCTTCATATTATCAACAGAAGTAGCAAAATCAAAATTATCTGCTAACATTTTTAAGAATGAAATTATAAGATGAAAGCCATGTTAATGGCAGACCATTAACATTGGGCTTTCCCTTACCTGCCCCTCTTTGGGAAGCACACTTAGATCTGCATCTTTCTTTGCCCGTTTATGTGGGTCATTCTCTTGGCCTTTCACCAAACACTTACGAAGTAGATCTGGCAAATTAAGAAACGCCAGGTGATTGTTTGTACTAAGCTGAGATTGATGCTCAGCCCCCCTCCCACAGGCAATGGTGGTGTTGCGTTAATTAGGTCAAAAGTGTCTGCAGGTATATCATAATGATTAATGGAGAATATGGGCCATATTTCACATTCACATCAGATGTGATGTGCTGTCTAAAGTGCATGACTTCATTTAACCACAAGGAAGCAACAACCAAATGCAAACCAACAAGCATTCTACAACATTCTGTCTGGTTGCACTTCAAAGTCACAAGGTAACCAGTGACAAGAAAAGCAGAGTAAATATCATCATTCTGTTATTTGTGCAATATGAGCAGGAAGAGATAGCGAGATATAACAAAATATACATGAGCCAGAATCTTCTAGCAAAAGGAAATGTATTATTCATGACAGCCCAGCTTCTCCCTTTCAAGACTCAGGAATCCTAATGATTAATATCTCCAAGTTAGGGAATTTCTTTTAAACCAAGACTTGACTATGAAGGCTTGTTATTTTGTTGCTGCTCCATTTTCATTCAAAGTAATTTGGAATTATGGGTTCTAGAGATGTGAAGAAGAATAGCAGCTTTCTAAATAAAATCTACTCAAACTGCTCACGCCAAGAGGAATACACCATGTTGGTCCCAGCCCCTGTATATGCCCACCACTCCCAAAGAGAAGAAGACCTCTCAACACATCGCTCTAGCAGGTCCTTGAAACCACCCAAACAAACACTGTAAGCTCTGTGTTTCTTCTTTGAATGACTAGTAAATGACCTATTATTTGACCTTGGCTCTTTCAAGCCAGTTGAAAGGCCACTGTACTGAGTAGGTTATCACTAAAGTTATATTATTCAGTACTCATCTAAAATGGCTGAACTTTCTTGGTGCTTTGGAGGCAGCCACATGGCTATCTCAGCACAGACTAAAGTGTTTCTTGTTGTGATAACTTAGCAGTCTCTTCGATAATCACTATACGTTTCTGGCAATGTGTATTCACTTACTGACAATGCATGCTATGCTAGTGATTCCTCCTTACACTTCTGTTCTTATCTTTAATGTCTACCATATGTCCTGGAATACATACTGTCCTATAAAGGAGAAAGGAGCCTATTTTTAAAATCTCCCAACTTCCGATTCACAAAACTGCTATAGTAGTTCATATCAAGCAACAGGTAGATTATTAGAAATATAAAATACCACCAACAAAATGTTACTTTTTCCATGTGTACATATACAAGAATGAGATTTTCTTTTTTTTTTTCTGTCTATAAATATCTGAGTATTATTTTTTGAATCCTGCAAATTTAAGAGAAGCATGGAATATGATATGAGAAAAAGACATTTCAGCAAGAATGGTTATAAAATCTTCACAGGTAGAAGAAAACCATAGCAAGATACGTAAAATTCATTAATTCATTCTTTGAATGCTTAGATTAATTGCGTCAAAATTAGTGTTTGCCTCTGGAACAACTAGGTAGTGATAAATTTATTAAATGTCTTTTATCCTGACAAATCCTAAATTGCCAAATGTTGTTTTGTTTATGTGTGTAAATATATGCAAAGTAATTCTAATTTTGCTTTGAGATATTCAACTTTATCACTAAAATTGCCCATCAGCCTCAAAAAAGACAAGGCAGTAATTTGTTAATGGTTAGAAGTGGAGCCCTGGGAAGTTTGATTACCATGGCAGTGGGGATTTCCTGTACGCAGATTATGCAGATGATACACAGGATAAGGTTAATTCTCACAGCTATCTAAGTTATATCTTGCCTCCTCTAATTGCTAGGTCTAAATTATTCCATCTGGAAATAACGACAAAAGCCAATTTTTTAAGTTGCCCCATTGTCCTAGTTAAGGTCACTGCTGCTGTGATGAAACACCATGACCACAAGCAACTCAGCAAAAATGACTTACTTAGCTCATGCATCGCATCCTTATCACTGGTCATCATCAAAGGATCAAAGGAAGTCAGGACTGGAAGGCAAACAGGGTAGGAAGCTGGAGGCAGGATCTGAGCAGAGGTCATGGAGGGGAGCTGTTTACTGGCTTGCTCCCCATGGCTTCCTCAGCTTATATAACACAAAGCTTCCAGCCCAGGAATGACCACACCCACTATGGGCTGGGCCCACCCCCTGTCAATCAGTAATTAGGAAAATGACCCACAGGCTTGCTTGCCTTCAGCCTGATCTTACAGATGCATTATATTAATTGATGTTCCCTTCTCTCAGATGAATTTAGCTTGTGTCAAGCTAAAACTATTCAGACACCCACCTTAACATTACAGATCCAAACATATACCTTAGTAAATAAAGAGGTCATGTGCTGTAAGATCAAGCATATTTTTGGAAGGTTGTTCTAAGAACCATGGGCAAGATGAATTAGGTCCATCTCCATGAGTCCCTATTTTTTAAGAGTTCCAACATTGTCTAAATATCTGAACTCCACAACTCTTCTGACACTCATAGCAACTCAGCTATGTGTATGTGTGTGTGTGTTTGTGTGTGTGTGTATGTGTGTGTGTGTATATATATACATATACCTTATATATACATATACATATATACATATACATATATACCTTAGTAAATAAAGAGGTCATGTGCTGTAATATCAAGCATATTTTTGAATGGTTGTTCTAAGAACAAACCATATGAACCATATATATATATATATATATATATATATATATATATATATATATATATATATATATATATATATGTTATATATATGTAATATACACACACACACACACACACACAAATAGAGAGAAGATATGGCAGTGAGGAAAACCTCAATTACAATTAAACCTCTGTAACATTAGTTGCTCTTATTCAAATAGCTCATAATGTATGGTGATATTTACTTTTGGAAGCAAATTGGTTTTCTTACACTTTTTAGCTTTATTTCTATATACTGCTTCTCATTATTTAGTATTAAAAAACCACGAGACATACAAAATCAAAAATTGTAATGCAGTAAACAGGAAAAGACTGTAGGACTAAATTTCAACATAGATTAATACTCAGCACATGATTTTAAAAGACATTTTTATTACTTTTAAAAGCTTATTTGCAGTGTGTGTGTGTGTGTGTGTGTGTGTGTGTGTGTGTGTGTGTGTGCACGCAATTGTACTAAAGAGTGTGAGTGCCGGTCACTCAGGTCAGAGGCAGGTTTCAGAAGTCAGTTCTCTCCTTCCACTCTTTCGGTTCTCAGCTCTCCATCCTGGCAGCAAGTGCGTTTACTCTCTGAGCCATCTTGGGGCAGGATTTTAACCGCATCCTAGGCTTATTCACACTTTCATATTATGACTGAAATATATGTTTAACGTAGTTGAAATTCGGCTACTATAGTTTTCTAAATCTCTAATGGTCCCTTGACCAGCACTGCTGATGCACTCTTGTAGTTTTATAATGCAGATCAGCTCATGGAATTGGTGCATGCATACTTTTCACCCGCATCATTTCTTTCAATAATCTAAATCTTTATTATTAAGGTCTCTTTCAATTTATGTCAGTTCTCCCACTCTAACTACTGGAATGAATAATCAGTCTCAAAAGTCAGAAATTTGTTGCATTCCTATTGGCTTTCTTAGCAGCTGGGTTTTTGTGTCTTTGTGAAAAATGGCTGTTTGATCTAAAAATGTGCTGTATTTCTAGGTAATGGACTATGTCAACTTTCATTTTTTATAAAATTTTCAGAGAACACTCCAGCGTGGTAAGACACTCCTTATGTTCTTATTTCCTTGCTCCTTCCCACTACACAATTTAATACAACCGATGTCCCAATCTTTATGTATATCTCTTGACTTCAGCTCCAAGGTCTTCAGTTTCTGTGTCCTTCCTTTATGCTTCACAGATATTCGAAGGGAATGGTACATTTTGTTTCCCATTCATGTAGCAAGGAGGGAAGAATGTGCACGTATTTGTTGAGGCCCTCCTGGCCATGTGACTTTGGCTCTATCTCTCTGGCTTTCACCTCTTTCATATAGTGTTTGGGAATGCTTTGGAGGAAAATCATACTCCATATTTTGAAGTTTCTCTTGACCTCTCTTTGATGCTAGGGGTCTTAAAAATAGAATTTCCATTATACATTTTCCTAGAGAAGTCAAATAAAAACTCTTATTGTTATCATTATACTAATGGAATTATATTTAACTTTAAAATGAACAAATAAATAAAATAATTTAATTAACCATCCAAAAATTATGATATCTCTATCCTCGGTAGCATCATTAGGTTGTAAGTCTCCCTACTTTAGATGATTCAGACCTAATATGTCAATATTCTTCATTTTCATCCAGAAACTAAACTCAGCAAACTTTTATTTTAACTTTTCAAAATGTATTTATTTTATTTGGACTAATTTATTATTTCAATAGAACTTTCTGTTTTTAAATGTATTTATTTATTCACTTTATATCCTGAACACACTCCCTCCCTCCTCTCCTCCCCATCCCACCCTCCCACCCTCTTCCCATTTCCACCCCCTCCTTTCTCCTGAGAAAAGGCGATCCTTATCCCTTACCATCCGACCCAGGGACATCCAGTCCCATCAGGACTAAGCACATCCTCTTCTACTGAAGCCAGACAAGACAGCGCAGGCAGGGGCAAGTGATTGAAAGGCAGGCCATAGAGTCCATATCAGAGGCAGCCCCCACACAACTTTCTTTTTCTATTTTTATTCTTCTCTCATATATTACGTGTTGAATTCAGCTCCCCTTCCCCTCCCCTCAGCCTCCACCTCCTCATCTCCCCTGTCCTCCAGATCCATCCTCTGCCTCCACTCAGAAAAGAGCAGCCTTCCCAGGGACATCAACCAAACACTGCATAACAAGCTCAGCTAAGGCCAGGCACATACTATCACATGAAGGTTGAGTGAAGCGACTCAGGAGGAGGAAAAGGGTCCCACTAGTAGGCAAGTGAGTCAGGGACAGCCCAGACTCCCACCACCAGGATTCCCACCAAACACTAAGCTACTCAGCCCTAACATAGGCAGAGGGCCTAGGCTTGACCCCTACAGACTCCCTGATCTCTGTGAGTCCCATGACCCCAGAGCTGGTTGATTCTATGGCCATGAACTCCTGTTGTCCCTGACCCTTCTGGTTCCTCTGATCCTTCTTCCCCATCCTCCTCAGGACTCCCTAAGCTCCACCTAACGTATGACTGTGGGACTCTGCATCTGTTCCCATCAGTTGCTGGATGAAGTCCCTCCAGTCTCCTTGATGATGATTCTGCTAGCCTCTGGTCCCAGAACATTCTACAAGCAGGACAAACTATAGGTTTTGTGGCTGGGTTGGTGTCCCAGTATTAACTTATTTGTTTTATTTACCTTTTTAAGGTATGCTTGTGTGAATGTAGATATATGTTTAAATGTATGCATGCAAGTGCCACAGCGAATTGTGAACACCAGAGGACAATGTTTACCAGCTGGGTGCATCTTCTATCATGTTTTTAAAGGCAGAGACATTCTTGTTTCTACCCCTACACAGCATATCCCAGGCAATCCAATTTTTCTGTTTCCTATGGGAATGCAGAGATAACAAATGTAGGTATCAGCATTTTCCATTTATGAGCATTCTGGAGATCAAACTCAGGGTCAGGCATACACAGGATGTGAATATTTCACTGTAACTTAAATATCACATAGGAAATTGTTCCTTTTTACTCATTATTCACAGTAGTCTAGATATTATGTATGTTGCACAGATTGATGAATTAAAATTTTAAATTTCAATCATTTTTCATAAGGAAGTTACAGTGAAAACATAAAATGGAATAATTGAATTTTATTGCATCTCTGAGAGGACTAGATCCATTTCTTAATGTTATAGCACTATTTTCTCTAGAGCATTTTTTTCTTTTCAAAACAGGCCTTCTCTGTGTAGCCCTGGCTGTCCTGGACTAGCTTTGTAGACCAGGCTGGCTTTGAACTTACAGTGATCTGCCCGCCTCTGGCTCCCAGAGTGCTGGGATTAAAGGCATGCACCACCGTGTCTGGCTTAGAGATTTTATTTTAATATTTAGAAAAACAAAAACTGGATCAGAGAGACAATTCAGTAAGTAAACATGTTTGCTATACAAGAAACTGTTTCTGTGTCTAATATGTTAAATGTCTCTTGTGGAAAACACAAAAATTAAGAATTAAAAAGAATAATGTCACTTGTGTTTTCCACAAGAGACACAACATATTAGATAAGACAAAAAAAAGATAAACTATTAGAAAGTTATTCAATAGTTACTACAGAATATTTCATTTATTCTTGGTTTTGTGGGATAGATATAATCCCCACTAAGGGCAAAAAAAGCAAACCCAAATTTATTCAAAAGTCATAGCAGTAAGACTTGGGGAGACATTTAATGTTTAATAAACGCAAGTCCACTCAGTGTGACTGTGTAGTCACCACTACTGGACTTGGCCTCACCTGGAGGCATACATTCGGCTATGTATGTCTGGAGAGAGCATTCAAGGAGCTTTAACTGAAGAGGGAGGGAAGAGTTATCCTAAATGAGGCTGGTACCCTCTGGTAGGCTGGAGTCTCAGAATGGGTAAAAGTGGAAATGGGAAAAAAGTTAGATGAGGAAAAAAAATCATTTCTCTCTGTTCGTGACCGTGGACGATGTCTCATGCTCTTGCATGTCATGGACCATATGCCCTCAACCCGTGAGTCACATAAACCCTTTCTTCCTTGATTGTTTATGTCAGATACTTTGTCACACAACAAAGGGAAATGTAATGAATATATTAGCATCCTATAGCAATGTCAAGACGGTGCTAAGTGTGGTGAACTAAGACTTAAGAAGAGAGATTCAATATGATACACCAAAATCAACATATGGAGACATAGACAGATATGTATTTCAGATGTTTAGAAGTAGACACAGAAAATAACTAATTAATGCTATAATAAATGATTAACAATGCAAAGTACATCTAACACAATGTACACTACAATGGGAACTAGACCACTTTGCTTTCTCATATATTCTAATTGACTTTTGTAGTTTTGTTCTGTCATTCTTAAAATAATAAAAATTCTGTTTTGTAAGAGTAAAAAAATGTGCTTAAATCTACTTAGCACCAAAAAGATCTATCTAAAGACAAATCTTATTGATTTCAAGTGTATTTTTTGAACTCTGAAATTTAACACGCTATTTTTTAAACTTTTTTATTAATTTATTCTTGTTACATCTCAATGGTTATCCTATCCCTTGTATCCTCCCATTCTTCTCTCCCTCCCATTTCCCCCTTACTCCCCTCCCCTATGACTGTGCCTGAGGGGGACTTCCTCCCCCTTTATTTGCTCAAAGGGTATCAAGTCTTTTCTTGGTAGCCTGCTATCCTTCCTCTGAGTGCTACCAGGTCTCCTCATCCAGGGGACGTGGTCAATTATGAGGCACCAGAGTACGTGTAACATGCTATTTCTATTCCACAGTTCTTCATAAAATATGAATATATATTATAGTAATGTACATACTATACTGAAATTTTATAAATGAGGTCAAATACCATGTGACCTCTTATTATGTAATGTTTTCCCTTGTAAAATTCCATAATGGTAGTAGACAATTTTTTTCATACATAGATTAGGAATCTAGAGCAAGGGCAAACTTAACTGCCTGAACCTTGCCTGGAGGCTTAGATTAGCTCTGGCTGCCCATTTTGATTGTGGTGAGGGAAAAAAGTGTTATTCTGGGAGCTGTCTCCCTCCTCTTTTGCTTTCACAGCAGCTGCATGTTGTATGAGTTTTTAAAACCATCTCAACCAAAAACAGCCTTCTTGGTAGTAACTAGTATAAAAAATAGAAATACTGAAAGTGTTTGTCTGGCTCTCCTCCCCCGACTGGAACAGAAAGAATTTTGCTTCAAACCATCACTTCTACATAATATGCAAGTCTGCTTTGTTTATTATCAATAAACTGAAGAAAAGGAGACCATGTTACAATAAGAACAGGGAGGTAGGTGGGTGAAATGGCTTCCCTCATAGTCTGATCACATGAGCTCAATCTGTAGAGCCCACACAAGAAGACGAGAAACTGACTTTGACACGTTGCCCTCTGGCATCCTGATGTACGCCCTGGCCTGGGCTCCTCTACACGCATAGAAAATAAATTAAAATGTAAAATAAAACAAGAATAGAGAGGGGTCTCTTGTTTTAGATAAACGCTCTCTTATGGCATTTGAAGTTAAATCATTGTTGTAATATATATTATATATATATATAAAATATATATAATTAATACCAGATGTTTTGGTTATAAATAAAGGCAGGATGGCCAGTAGTTCCTTGGGTCCTTCAAACACTATAGTGACCAAGACTTAGAAAGCAATGATATAAGAGGTGACATTCTTTACATTATGCTCATGTATTTTAAAACAATCTTTCCTAGCTGGAATGCAGGTGTAAGAATTCATTTTATTGGCAACCTAGAGGGAGGCACAAACAAAACAAGAATAGAAAAACAAATATAGAGAGCCAGCAATGGGACACAAGAGGAGACTAAAGTAGCACACAGGGAAAGGGGTAAGTCTAAGTGCATTAATGTCCCATCCTCTTAGCAGATTTAATTACCTCCTGATAATTACAAAATGGAAACAAAGCAGAAAAGAAAACAAACACCCTCACCCACGCACACACCCTCTTGCCCACCACAGAAACACAGGAGAGTGGCATGGAGAGCATTCCTAAACCTTTAACTCTTACTTAAACAGAAGAGTGGCATGGAGAACATTCCTAAACCTTTAACACTTACTTAAGCAGGAGAGTGGCATGGAGAGCATTCCTAAACCTTTAACACTTCTTAAACAGAGAGTAGTTTTTCTGTTTATTATGTGCAGCATCAAACTAAGTAGCCTCAGTCATGAAAATAAGTGGATATTAAAACAGAAATAGTTATCTATTTCCTGGGTAGTTTTGGTTGTAGCTTGACCCTTTGGGATGGAGTTTTCCTTCTAGTACCTTCTGTAAAGCTGGGTTTGTGGATAGGTACTGTTTGAATTTGTTTTTGTCATGGAATATTTTGTTTTCTCCATCAATGGTTATTGATAATTCTAGTGGGAAACTACATTATTTGATTAGAAGATGGTCCTTGATAGGTATGACTTTAACAGGAGAGGAAACTGGTTGACAGGAATAAAGAGTTTAAACTAGAATACTGAGATAAAAAAATTGGAATCATATGTTTTAGCTTTTCTATGACCTGGTGAGTAACACTGAAGAGTTTTATAGAGAGAATTAAAGTCTTAAAAGAAAAGTAAGAAAATTGGTTAAAACCATTCTTTTAAAAAATTACCTGAAATCCCCCAATTCTGGGCAGCCAGTTGTCTCTGTTATTTCTACATTCTGGAAGCTGCTCGCTCTGCACTTCCTAATTACTCAGGTAATATTTATCCTTCTCAGGTCTCTGATAGAGTTGAAGAATAGATAGCTATAGTCTCACATTAAGCTGAATTTGTTTAGGATGTAATAACATATTTAAATATATATATATATATATATATATATATATATATATTTGATAAATATAAGCTCTGATAGACAATGATTTGGGTACAGACCTCTGAACTCACCAAGATAAGATATATAGTAGAATACTTGCTCCTAAATTGTCATATACAAAAAGAATGGACATTGTGGGTGTAATTCTTACATGATAGTTTTCATAATTGTTTTTACTGTATATAGTCTATTACTGTAAGAGAAAGAACCTTTTTATTTAAATAAAAAGGAGGGGATATTGAGAGTTGGTTTGATGCTCTGTATATTTAAATGCTGAATTCTGGACCCTGAGATCTGGTTACAGTCCAGATGAGGGCATTGTCACGTACATTGATTTGTGTTGTGTAAACTTTGCCCCCCAGTTATCTCTGATTGGCTAATAAAAAAGTTGGACACCCTGTAGCTGGGCTAAAAAGGGGTAGGTGGAGCTTCTGTTTCTGGTCTTGGTGTTTCAGGTAGGAACATGATATAGGAGAGAAGAAGGAAGAAGAGGAAGAGAGAGAACTTGGTGAGATGCACTGATGTGGTTGGGGAGAAACATCCCAAACAGGACCAATATGTCAAGTAAATAAGGGCACATTTTAGGCTAAATGGATATATTCCCAGTTATGGTGCTTAAAGCTTATTAATAAATTCAGTTCATCTCTGTGTCATTATTTGGGAACTAGAGCAGATGATTAGAAAAGTCACCCCAAAATATAAATTATCTTCATCATTAATCAGAAATGAATAATGTGATATGTAAAAGTAAGTCCAAAGGTGGGGGATCAATAAACAAACAAAAACAAATTCATCACATTACAGATTCATCCTCAACACTGGGGTGGGGGAGACTGTGTTTCAACCTGATAATAAAGTCAAACCAACTTATATTTTATTCATAAGATATTTTAAAAATGAAAAATAAGAAAGGAAACACTTATATACCATGTACATACTAAACCTAAAACACTGAAATGGTTAAAAACAGTTAATTCACCAACAAGGCACCACACTCAACTGTGTAGACACATATTAGCAAAGCTTCAAAATGTAAGGTGGTGGGAGTGATAGAAACAGTAGGAACAGAAACTAAGTCTGCTTCCAGCACTTCGCTCATTAACTGCTAGAGTTGGCAATGAACTGTCTCTGGTGCTCTGGGCCTGTTCCTATAAGTACCAATCAGGGATACTGGGGCCCACTTGAAAGGTCTCATTTCAACTTGACTGCTTCTTTACTGATCATATGCTTAAATCCAGCATATTGATGAGTTTGTGTGAGATAAAAGCCCATAATGAGAAATTGTAAGGATACACGATCAATACATAAATTAAATTGTAATTTTATATAGTTCCAGAAAAATTAGAAAATTAAGTGGAAAAACAAATCACTTATTTTATATTAGCAGCCTGTCTATTTCTCTAAATAAATGTTTAAGAAGAAAAATATGTTTACATCCACACATTTCTCTCTCTCTTTCACACACACAGACACACACACCTGTGTCTTTGTGTAAATAAATGCTTATAAAAATGTTTACTTTATATTAGCATTAAAAGTGGAACTACACAAAAGTTAGCAAAATATGAGCAATATGAAATATTAAAGGAATAAATTACTCAGTCAGCAGAGTCTTGAAAACATGACGATGTAATAGGTAAGTCACAGCTAGGCGTGGTGGTGCATGCCTTTAATCCCAGCACTCAGGAGGCAGAGGCAGGAGGATTGCCATGAGTTTGAGGCCAAGTTGGTCTACAAAGGGAGTCCAGGACAGCTAAGGCTAACACAGAAACCCTGTCTTCGAAAAACAAAACAAACAAACAAACAACAACAAATCAATAGGTATGTCACGAACGATTAGACTGTTCTTTGTTCCTGAAGTTCAAGAGCAGGGTAAATTTTATGATATTCGATCAAGAGCAGCCTTTGCCAACATATGGAGATTGGCTAGAAGCAGGGCAAGGCCGATCTTCTAGGTGATCTGTATGTTTTATACCTTGCTTGGCTGTTCACTGGGATAGCTATATCCTCTGTAAGATCCTTAAGATCTGTGCGTCTATTGCATTTACATTCCACTGCAGATGTGTTAGGGGGTGGATATGTGCAGAATATTGGCGTGACATCTATATCCATGTCCATAAAGTGGCATACTAAGGAATTGCCAGCCTAGATCTGCCACCTACTGGCCATGTGACATTGATTTGTATACAATGCCTATGCTTTCCAGCTCAAGACAGGGAGGAATAAGTTTAATATATGAAAAGGCTAAGAAGAATGACCAGTGTTTAATGTGAGCAGAAAAGGTATAAAAATTATTATGGCTAGGATAAGATAGAGTATTTTGAAAGGAAATGATAGCTTCAGGCTTGGATATGATTGTCTTCTATTCAGTAATGTAAAACAATGCATAGTATGTATCCATCTACTAGATATGGAGGAGGATGCAGAACGGAGAGGGTGAAAATAAAACAGAGCAAATGAGATTAGCTTCTGTGGTTGCAGTTAAGGTAGAATGCTCACATTAGCATAATTGAAGGAGACATGAGGAATTCAATACCATATCTGGGAGTTCTTGAGAGGATTAAATAAGCTGCGTCAGGAAAATGTCCTCAGACTGGTGACTTGTATTCAATACACCCTCAACAAGTAGGCAGAATTAATTTATTCATACTCACACCCAACAATTTCTAAAGAATAAAGAATTCTATCTAATTCAGAAGTACACCGTAAATGCCATCCGTAATAGCTGGTTCTCATGGAGTCTTACTTAATTTTTTCACAGGATACATTTTTAGCAGGTTAATCTTGTGTAGTAGCCTCTAAAATGTATCCCAAAAAGCAAATTCAGGATCTGAGTAAAAGATGTTTGTCTTTAGTATTCATTGTTAACTTATCCTGCTTTAATTTCCTCCCCCAAATGAAACCCACAAGTATGTAAAGCACTCCTGTGGCTCTTCCAATTCATTATCCTCTGTTTATATAGTTCCCAGTGTTCATGGCAGTGTTCAGGTCTCCGCCAGTTTTAATTAACTTCTGCATTTTTAAACCACTGAAAAGTTTGTCAAATTGTTATATTGAATAGATCTTGAAGGCTGTAATATCATTATAATTCTGTCAGCTCAGGAATTTCCATCTTAAACATGCTGCTTTTTTACCAGTTGCTTTGATATTAATTTGCATGTGCCTTCTTTTTCCACGCCTAACAGAATGATTGTTATAATTTTCTTCTGTGTCCTTGGTCAAATTTTGATTATTTTCAAAGAAATTTTTAGATTCTTGATTCTTTGGATTTTTATTTATTAGACTCATTGAGGTTCTTTAGTGACTTCCAGATTTTAATGGTATCTCTTTTAATCATCAAGAAAGCTTTTTCAAATTGGAGGAAGTTATTTTTTTCTCTCTCTCCTTTAACAACAACAGATAATCTTGAGGTGTAGAATAATCTAGATTGGCACCCAAGGATCTTTAGAACAAGGAGTACATTTCTCCAGGCTCTTCTGCCTTTAAAAGTTTCCACTGGGCAATCAGCTTCTCTAGTGAGTTTTCCTTTATATAGAACTTGTAGCTTACAATTCTCTCTCATGAGAGTGTCTTTCCTTAGTGTGGAGGTAGTTTTCTTGTATATTCCTATTAAAGATGTGGTCCAGAGTTTTCCTTCTTCTACGACCATAATTTGACCATATATTCTTTTCATGGAATTTCATAATTTGTACATGTTCCTTTCATGTGCTTTAGTGTGTTTTTTTTTTCTATATTCTTGCTTCCATGGTCCAATTCCTTGACTTAATTTTAAGTCCTGATATCAATCTTTTACTTCATCCATTCTACTTGTAAGATTTTCCACTGGGTTTTCTAATTGGGTTACTGAGTTTTTCAATTCCACCTGTGTTTCAGCTTGAGTTCCTTAAAAATATTTCTGCCTCTTCCCTGAATTCAGTTTTCAAATCCTGTACTTTTTTTTTTTTTTAATCATTTCATTGTTATATATTTGTTTTTTCTTAGGTATCACTCGGGAGTTTGTTGACATTCTCTCCAATGTTACTGAGCTTTTTGTGTCTTCTTCAAATTCCTCAAGCTCTTTGATGACAACTACAACTGTTCTTTTAAATTCTGTATCCTTGGGTTTATGTGGCTATTCACATTGGAGAACATTTCTATAGTTACTGGTGAACCAGGGGCCAAGCTGTCTCAGCATTTCTTATCATTTGTATTGTTGTGATGTGATCTTGGCATGTGAACTTCTTACATTGGTTATATGCCTGATGTGTGACTCTAGGATACCTATGCTGGGTTGGTGCAGGAGGGTGAGACCTGAGCTAGGCCTGTAAGTGTAGGGATGAAACTGGAAGGTGACATTCTGAGGTGCCCACCAGGCCAAGCCAATGTCCTAAGCTAAGCCTGGAAATGTTGAAACCCTAAACTGGTCTACACCACTCCTCCAAGGTTTGGGGAATAATACAGAGGAAAGAAGCGGGCTGAATGTAAGAACCAAGGAAGGAGAACATGCGGTGTGGAACTCTGACTTCTGAGCAAGGCATGGATACTGTGCTCTTGAACTCAGAGCAGCTAAGACAGCCTGCATGAGAGCTGCACGGAACTGGGCTTGTCAAATATCCTGTCATGGACGGGGTGGAAGTTCAAGGGGCCCAAACCATCACTGAACATTTTGGCATAGTTAATTGTTAATGAGGGGTTATTAATTTTCCTCAGTAATAAGAAAATTTCTGGTAAGGCACACCAGTTCCTGTAAATTAATCCTAACTCACACTTCTGTGAGCAACTCCAGTGAAACTCATTGGGCCATGGAAAGGGGAGGGGGCGACATGAACATAAAAACAGAGCTAGTTGTGGAAAGGAAAGGTTCAGCCTAAGTGGAAGGAGGAGAAGAAATGGTAACAAAGATAAATATAATAGAAGTATGTAATATACATGTATGAAAATGTCATAATAAGCCCATTAAGTATAATTAATATATGCTAATGAACCACCAAATTTTTTGAATATTCTTTCATTCTCTAAGAACAGGGTTCTTAAATGAATACACAAATAGATGCAAAACGGATCAATATCAGCAAGCCAATAATCAACTTTATTTTGTCAGACACATTGTTTTGCCTTTTTGTGCATATAGATCATTCTGCATTATTATCAAGTGATTTTCTGACAAGCAGCTAAAAAAAAAAGGAAAGCCTCAGATGATTTACAGTGGTTTGAATGAAATTGTCCTCCATAGGACCTGAACCCTTAGTCCCTAGTTGGTGGTACTGTTTCAGTGAAGATTAGGGATATGGCCTTATGGGGTAAAATGTGCACCATTAGAGGTGGGCTCTGAGTGTTTAAAGACTCCTGCTATTTCCAGTTGTTCTCTTGCCATGCTGACTGCCTGCTGTTTGCTACCCTGCCTCCCTACCATGCAGACCCTTATTCTGTACCCATAGCTCAAATAAACTCTTTCTTCTATATGTTGTCTTCGGCATGGTGTTTGATTACATTAAAGAAGTGTGAGTGAGCTAACCCAGAAGCAGAGAGACTCAAATGGTATATACTCATAACTGGACACTAACCCAAGGGGCAGGTCCCATGAAAGTCTGCACCTACCAGGAAAGTAGGATAGAGGTGAGAACATCCTAGTGAGACTCTAGGTGAGAAAAATATAGGGGATAGGGAAGTAGGTGGATCCAGAGGGTCCTAGAAACCTACAAAAGGAACATTATGATGGGTGGATCTGAGCCCAGGGGTTCTGCTTGATCAAGGGCACCAACCAAGGACAAAACGTGCAGTCATCATCAAACCCTTACCCAGATCTAGCCAAGGGACAGAACATTCTCCACAGTTAAGTGGAGACTGGGGACTGACTTTCACAGGATCTCTGGTGTCCCATATTTGGCCATGTCCCTTTGTGGGGGAGGCCCAATGGCACTCAGAGGAAGGATAGCGGACTACCAAGAAGAGACTTGATACCCTAGCACCATATTCAGGGGGAGGAGGTCCCCCTCGGTCACAGTCATAGGGAAGGGGATTGGGGTGAAAGTGGGAGGGAGGGAGGAATGGGAGGATGTAGGGGATGGGATAGAAAATGAGATGTAATATGAATTATTTTATTTTTCAATAAAAATGTGTTAAAAAAAAAAAAAGAAGTGTAACTAATACAAGATTGTACCAGCCAGAAAGCCTAACAATCCTTTCTCCCACTTTAAAATATTTCAATTTTTTCTTAATAACAGCAGAGTTCCTCAAAACTTTTCTGAAAGTCCATTGTCTCATGAATGCATTGAAGGAGTAAAGTAGTTTCCAGTATGTAAAAAAAGGGACCAGTCTGGGGGAGATTCCAGCAGAGGGAAAAAACAAGGTTTCAGGATTTTTTTTTTATACAACTGTGTTTGATTCTCTTAGTTTATTTCTTAACTCAGCTATCACACAAATAATTAAGTCTCCCTTATATTTGTTAATAAGCTTCACAACACTGTCTCGAGCTGTTTAAGTCTGGTCTTAACCCTCTATGCTCTCCTGTTTTACTTCCAGCAAACATGCAGGTGATAAGTGATACTTGCACTTTGTAGCTTTCCTCTGCTCCAGCTCCTTCCTCCAGATCTTCCTTGGACTTCTCTTTCCTCTCCTAACTCCTCCTCCTTCTGGCTGGCAGGAAGTCCAGCCCTATTCTCTCCCCTGCTCGTCAATTGGCTGTAAGCTGCTTTATTGACATAACAAAGGGCAATTGGGGAGCAGAGTTTACACAACATTTAGACAGGAAATCAGAATGTAAATTACACAATAACCATATGCCTACATTCCAGGAAAAAAAGGTAGCAAGTACTAACAGCTGATAGCTGATACTGTGCATAGACACAGGGGCGTGTGCGAGTGTGTGTGTGTGTGTGTGTGTGTGTGTGTGTGTGTGTGTGTGTGTGTGTGTGTGTGATATGCAGCAAGCAGCACACAACAAGAGACAGCCTGAACCCATGCAGAGCAACACCTGGATAGGGCAGCAAACCAGCTTTGATATTGCTATTGCACCCACCACCTGGCAGAGTGGGTTTCAGTTCCATTCCCACATTCTAGAAAGCAACTCTATTCAAATATTCTCAGTTTTGTACAACCAGGCTTCCCATATGAAGGAAAGGCAAGCCTGAAAATGTCTGCTCCTAATTTCTAGCCTAACCCCAGCACTTAGTACTCAGTGTCAGCTATAATGTTATTTGTAAAGGCAAAATAACAAAGCATTTTCTGAACACAAGTGCAGTATAAAATTATTGGTTTCCACTACACTTAAAATTTACTTAATAGCATTCTGATTAGTCCACAAGATGAAATCCAATCTGGCACCATCATTGGGCCAAGAACCTGTTGTTAGGCAGCACATAGGGCTGTAAGGAAGAATTTAGGACTTCTATTCTGCTAATTGTGGACATAGGATTGAACTGACTCCTAATGAGTTTTCATTATACACACACGGGTCAGTGCATCTCTCAGCCCTCATCTGAGAAGCTCCTGTTTGCAGTAGCTTGTGATCAGCACACAGCCACAAGTGGCCAACATGCAGACAATTAGAAACAGTATTTCTTAGATACCACAAGACAGTTGCATATATGACCTCACAGTAGTCGTGACAGCAGGCATAAGAAATGCATAAGCTCAAACCAAACACAAAGTTAGAAGGCAGGACATTTGGAAGGAGGAGCAGATATAGTCAAAAAGCATTATACAAAATTCTCTTAAAGTTAATAAAATGGAAAATAAAGGGATTAAGAATATGCTAGGAAATCTAAACATGCTAAAAATGAATGAGTGACCATTGCTTATTGTATCTGGACTTTT
Organism: Acomys russatus; assembly: GCF_903995435.1. Lineage (NCBI taxonomy): Eukaryota > Metazoa > Chordata > Mammalia > Rodentia > Muridae > Acomys > Acomys russatus. Next base: position 33,740,727 of record NC_067144.1, on the reverse strand, counting down.
AGCAGTTATATTTTCACTGAAAATATTTTACATCTAGATAAAAGAACATATTTCCTATATAGTGAATTATCAGCATGATTTAACTACTCTAACAAATAAGTTATAACCTTGTTTGTACCCATTTAAAACATACTGATTCATGTGTCCATTCAGAAAACATTTGCTACTTACAAGTGTGAGACAGTGTGCTGAGAAAACAGCAAAAGTCTGAGCAGGCAAAGCACAGCTCACCAGGAGCTTTTATCTCAGTGAGGAGGAAAACCTGGAATAAGTGATGGGCCAAAGGCAATTAAGAGTACAAAGAATATTCATTGCCAAGCTGCGGAAAATGCAATTTGTTAACGCTGTCATGGAAGACTAAATTAAAAAACAAAAACAAAGACAACTAAGTCAAATCTTCAAATTGTAGAAACAAGACATAATATGCAGATTAGTAAGCAAAGACAATTAACAAAAAGAAAGAGGTACCAGGCATATCTGGAATATTTAAGAAATGCTAAGAAGCCATTACACCTGAGAGCAGCTACCACGAAAGCAATTGAGGGAGGTTCAACAATCTGCTTTCAGGGGAGGAGTCCAGTGGTACAGATTATAATAAGGACTCTTAATGAAAAGAATGTCATCTCTCGGCAATATACGGTCTTGATACCAAGCCCACCAGGCATTAACACAGTAGTGTACATTTATTGCATGTAAATTCGGTAGTTATAAAATATAAACTTACAGAATAAAATTTGCAAATGATTAAATAGCGCTGTATGTTCAGTGGCTGTTTACTGAGAGCTAAGTACCAGTAGTTAAAAACAGTATGAATGGTTGCTTCTGTCTTATGTAAAAATCAAGTAAGAAAAATGCTAGAGCCAATGCAACCATCCTACTGTATCGGGGTCTACATCTTCTTCTGCTGTTTTTTCCATACTCGCAGTTTTTCTGTTGCCCAAAATAAACCAGGATATCATAGAGTGAGGAAGTGGAAAGGAAAATGGAAGGCTTTGCCTTCCCTGTAACCAGGGTATACATATCATTTTTTTTCCTCCATATCACCATGAGAGTTTATCTCAGTTGCAATAACTGAAAGGGACACAGAAATATTTAGGTTTTATTCTGGGTAGCCACATGCCAAGTTAAAATTAGGAGCTCTATTACTAAGAAGAAAACGATGATATATATTTAACGACAACTTGTATTATCTGCTTTAAGTGGAATAACATAAGACGTTACCCTAAAATATCTTCAGTATCCTTGAAGTCACTGTAATGCGGAGGAAAACACTGCAGAAGAAAGGTTAAGCAATGTTCAGGAAGAAATATGCATCCTCGAATTAGCCACTTCACTGTTTTTTTTTTTTTTTTTTTTTTTTTTTTTTTTTTCTCTATGATGTCATCTGCAATACTGGACTTAAAATACTAAGCTGCGTTTCAGCAAAAGATTCTTCCTAAAACTTTTTGAAAGTCAGTTTTATCCAGTGCAAAGTAATTTCAAAATACCAAAGCCTGCAAAATGATACAAATACTCAAAAGCAGAAATATCTGGCTTTGAGCCCAAAACAAGCCAGATGTGTCTCCTAAAAGCCAATACCAACTGTCTTTATCTTTAGAAGGTTTTTTTTTTCAAATATGAAAATCAAGTTGACAATACTTGCTCTATCTCTGTCCAGATGGAAATCTTGTGATTGCCTCACGGACAGGGCATAGTGTCCTGACCTGGCTGAGTCCACTGTGGGACCACTAGCTGGCACACTGAGCTTACCATTGAGAGGGCAGCTGGATCTCCTTCTGATGTGTAGCCAAAAATCAGCACTTCACATTACTATAGCCAGTGAATCCAGTTGTCACGACATTTCTTAACAGAAAGCCTGTGACTACATGTCTTAGTCAGTGTTCTGTGGCTACGAAGAGACACACTGGACCATGGCAAGTCTTATAGAGGAAAATATTTGATGGGGACTGGCTTACAGCTTAGAGATTCAGTCCGTCATCATCATGGCGGGAGCATGGTGGCATGCAGACCAACATGGTGCTAGAGAGGTAGCTGAGAGTTCTACAAAAGGATCAGTAGGCAGCAGGAAGAGAGTGGAACAGGGGTCTTGAGCTTCTGAAGCCTAGACCCCCACCCCTGTAATAACACACTTCCTCAAATAAGGCCACACCTCCTCCAACCAGGACACACTTCCTTACAGTGCCACAGCCTTGAGCCTATGGAACCCATTTTCATTGCAAACACCACATTGCACGTGTTTGCCAGAGAACTAAAAAAGGAGTTTTGTTAGGGCTTCAAGTCATAGCAGATGCTCTGATGACTCTGCCATGTGTAGAGTCTTACCAGAGGTTTTATTTATTTCCTTCATTGAATTCCTCTCTCCAATAAGCCTACTGTAATTCCTACATCTTGCCACCATGGTGTTCACAAGACCAAAGTCAGCCTTGCCAAAAGCCAGGTTCTTTGCTTCTCCACAAGAGCCAGTGAAGCCAGACCTGAACATGGTAAGAAAAAATTATGAGTCTCCATTTGCTGCCCAAATCTGAATTCCATGCAAATCCAAGCAGTGTGATTAAAAACAGCAACCAACATACGACAGCAGCAGCAACAAGAACAAAATAGTCTTAGTGCTATAACTTAATACGCTTTTAAGAGAAAATGAAAGAACAAAAGAAGTAGGCTTACAAATCAAGGAGAAAAACAAAACTATATAACATACCTCAATATCTCTCTGTTGAATGATAACAACTACAATCTATCTAATACAATTATAGCAATGTCATAGTTTTAATTTAAATAACTTGTTTTGACTTGCCAAGTGAGAAATATAGTTAATATAAATAATACATATACAGTTGTGCGTTATTCAAACTCTGATGGCAACTATTGATGTTGCTTTACTGATGTTCTGTTTAAAAGACAAAAGTGAGAGAGCTAAATACACATACACGCAAGAGCCACAGCAACCAGTTCATTTGATAGACAACATTGCTGTGTATGTGGTTAATAACTGAGGTGCTGAATATACAATGTTATTTATTCACTCCACTCAGCTTAATACAATGGGGTTTGAATCAGTGAAGTAAAGTTCTGGTGCTTTCCATCTTATCCTGACTTTTCCTCCTTAAGTCAGGCATTTGGCAATGCAGACAAAAAAGAAAAGAAAATGTCAGTGCACAGCAGAACCTTTCAGAGCAGCGAATTACTCATCTTTTTTTCTAGCTACCTTTGTTATGGATGCTTTTGTAAAGCAGGGAATGGCTACTCCTTTAAAAAATGTATCTTCACACCCTAGGGTAGATGCTTAATTCTCATTCGGGATAGCAAACAGAAGAGACACCGGAAGTGGTTGAAGAGAGAGAAAGGAACAGGAGCCCACCTTAGACGCCTTCTGAAAGACTCCACAGAGCAAGGAATTGAGGCAGATGCTGAGACTTACAGCCAAACTTTGGGAAGAACACAGGAAGTCTTATGGAAAAGTAAGGGGATAGAAGGACCCAGAGCTCCACAAGGAGAACAACAGAGCCAACAAATATTGTCCGGTCCCAGCCTGTGGGAAAAATCAAATCAGGGTTCATCTGAAAGAGTAAGTGGGGATTGAAAGTAGGATACAGAGACGCGAGAAATAATGAATCAAGTCAGGGAATTTCTGATCAAGATTCACTTTAATGCCGACTAGCAGGAACATATATACAGCAAGGTCAATAGGATCTATCCTTATCTCACTCACCCTAGCCCCTGGGCAAGAATACAATAGCCTAAATCACTCCCTGTAGAACTTCCTAGTTCTCTGAGTAGTTCCCTGTAAGAACTTCCTTGATACTCTGGGTGGTTCCAAGTTGGGATTTCCCTACTTCTTTCAAAGTTAAATAGTCCAAGGGTAGCCTAGAACACCAGACCTCGTGAGGTAAAGGTCAGCAACTTGAAGGTCAGAGCATACAGCCTAAGCACAGGATTTCTGACATGGCCGAATTTGGCATGGGTTCCCACAAAATATGGGCACATATGCACCAATCGAGGACCTTGCATTGAGAGAACCTAGACCCCCTGCTCAGATGTAATTGATAGGCAGCTCAGTTTCCACGTGGGTCCTCTAATATGGGGATAAGGGCAGTCTCTGAAGTGGACTTTGTTGGTTTCTCATTGATCACTTCCTCCTGGCTGAGCAGCCTTGCCAGCCCACAGAGGAAGAGGATGCAGGCAGTCCTGATGAGCCTTGATAGGCTGGGATCGGATGGTAGGGGAGGAAGGCTTTCCCTTTCTGAGGAGTAGGGTCGGTGAGAGGGTGGAGGAGGGAAGGAAGATGGAGCTAGGAGGAGACAAGAGAGGTGGCTACAATTGGGATGTGAAATGAATAAATTATAAAAATAAATAAATATAGGGAGATAGATAGATAGATAGATAGATAGATAGATAGATAGAGAGATAGAGAGACAGACAGACAGACAGACAGACAGACAGACAGACAGACACATACACACAAATCACATTTGGCATCTAAACTGTAAATAGAGTTGTATTTATAAAACTGATCATTACTTTGTAGTCATAATAATCACTTTTCAGCCTTTTGGCTAAGATCAAGTATCTTTGGAGTCATAAAAATCCAAGCTTCACAATCTTCTTAATAATCCTGTGATCCATATATTTTATTTATACATATGATAGATATTGATAGACCATCATATCCTCAACAATGAATACATGTTTTTCACTCAGTTCAACATGATATTTATTATAAGGCAGTCCCCACTTGATGAAGAACATTGACTCTGATGAAAAAATATTTGGGTTTGAAGCTAGGCTCTACTGAATTTACCTCAGTTTCCTTATATGTGAAATAAGGAAGGTATGATGTACTGTGTAAGCAATTATGAATGAAAATAAAGTGGAATTATTTCTTTGCACTGAGTAGAGGGAGCTTATGAGATCAGGGGGAAAAGCCAGAAAGCTACTTTGAATGAGTCTTCAATAATCGTAGGGGGTTCCTGTAGTGTAAATGATAGTTGGAGCTCCATATTGGTCACAGATCAACCTAATACAGGAAGTGCTTAGCTTTAAAGATAACGAATATGAGGACAGCAAGAAGATGCAGGGACTCTCTCAAGTGATAGGAGCAACTGAAAGGGCAGCCTGAGACTGAATCGGATGGTATGGTAATTTGGTGGCTTGTGGAAGTCACCACCCACTACACTAGTGAGTATGCAAGGATGAATGACACCCAGGAAGAAAGCACACTGTCCATAGCAAGGAGGTCATGAAAAAGACTGGAAATTTGATAAATAAGTGACTCTCTCTCCCTTGAATTTCTAACGAGATGGCAAATCAAACATAGAAGGAAATGGACGCTTTGCTCAAAGACTTCGTAAGGAGGTACTGCTTGGAGTGAACTGACAACTAGCGGTCAAGGGAGAAGGATTAATTTTAAAAGTTAAGTCAGATCCAAGAACACTGAAGTAATTCTCATAGACATTGAAGCTCATAAAGATACAAAGACATTAGTATGCTCCAAAAATCACTTTGAAGTATAATCTTGGGCTCCTAGAGAGAAGCAATCATGAGAAGTAGAGAGGAGGTGATAAGTATCTTTCGATGAAAGACTGGAGTTGTACACTCCAGAGTGGAGGCTGCCTTTTATACCTACAGAGAAGGCAACTCATACTCTGAAAATGGAAGAGAGTGTACAGCCAGCATATGCATTGACCTATGATTCAGCAGTGCTAAAATGGAAAGTGCCATGGAGTGGAGACACTGGCATAGGAAGTCAGTTTAGTGAAACGGACCATCAGAATTATACGCACGTCAGGTACAGTTTCAACGTAGCACATTAGTGCAAGGAAGAACAGGTACTCTTAGTCCCAAACATGGCAATTGCTCAAATTTTAAATTTAAAAGGAATAACACAGTTGTAAAAGAATATTTGTTATTTTATGTGAAATTCAAAAAAAGGAAATAAATAGCAAAGCAGAGTTATAAAACAGCATGTGTAGATTCTTGTCACTCAACCAGCAATCTCATCAAGGATTAGAGAGCCATCACAAACCATTAAGTTCATGATTTTCTACTGTTAAAACTTATGGCTGGTTATACACACACACACACACACACACACACAGAGAGAGAGAGAGAGAGAGAGAGAGAGAGAGAGAGAGAGAGAGAGAGAGAGAGAGAGAGAGTAACACTCTAAGCAGAAGTAGCCACAAGGATCTCCCAAACACATGGTGTTGATGGATAAGTAGTTTTGTTTCCTAGATGTTCAACACCACATTGGCTCCATTTCAGTTTTCCACTTGACCTTTCCTTCTTTTCAAACTGATAGGGAAGAAAAACAAAGCAAATGAGCCATAGTTTTTGGCAAAGCATATTTTATATAAGGTCTGCCAAGTTCAAAACTGAAAATGTACCAGCTGTTTGCCCAGATCATATGCCAGCGAATTCCTTCATGGCTGACAATATGCTTTTCCTCTCGGTTTCACCATCCCTGACCGAACTATTTATTTCAACAGCTGTCAGTTCAACCTAGAGTTGAAGGTTATTTCACTGTCAGGGAGAGGATTGTGGGCACACTCAGTAAAGGCGTTGCTCTCAAGAAGGAAGTGCAGTCAGCAAGAATCTACATGGGGACAGAAATGAGCATTCCTGTGATGTGCATCGGTGAGACATCCTGGATATTTGCTGAGGTGTCTCCCACCTCTGGCAGAGCATAACTCATCAGGTCCAGCCACAGTCCTAGAACTGAAAGACTCCGCTTATTTAAAAAAGGCATGTATCTCCCTGCTGCTGGTCATCTATGGCTGCCATGGCAACAGTAGAAGTGGCAGTATCATACCGTGAGAGTTTGTCTTGGGCAGCATGATGTTTCACATCAACCTGGCAGCTGTGATGGGAACAGAGCCAACAGTATTTATGGAAGTTGCCCAGCATGCACAATGGCCATGTTCTGGAAAGGGAGCAGCCAACATATGGAGAATAAATATCTGAGCCTCAAAATGTAAAGGAATTTCATGGTGATAACTGAAGTTAATAGGGCTAAAGGACACACCAGTGATTAAGGAAAAATATGGAGGAGTCAGAGGACAAATAAAAAGCCTTTTCTATCTTTGTCATTTAACCTCAAAACAAAGAGATGAAAACAAAACACACAGAGAGAAAATTATCACAATGCCCATAAAGCTTATTGCAGATTATTGTTTACACCACATCCTAAATTTAACATTAGCATGGCCAGGCTACAACAAGTCTTATTCCTACAAGTAGGTTGAAAATCAGAATGAGAAAATCATATATTCTGTGGGCAAGCCCAGTCTTAAGAGTGGAAAGACATCCAGCTGCACACAATAGAAACTAAAATGCTCTTAATAAATTACCCCTCCTTTTTCTCATAGAAAGGAAAAGGGCTTTACTCTAGCTCACCATAGAATTCTTTCCAGGATAGAACAGTATACATTCTGTCCACTTTGAAGAACCATTAGGAGCAAGGAAAACTATTACATGAGTGTAGTAATATTAAAATGAATAGTAGCAACCATTATTTATTACGTGTTTCTCATCCAATACTACTGTGATTTGTGTGCAGAATTATCTTAGTTACTTTTCTATCACTATCATGAACACCATGACCAGAAGCAGCTTGTGGGGAAAGGGTTTATTTCAGCTTATACTCAGGTCACACTCCATCACTGAGGGAAGTCAGGGCAAGAACTTAAGGCAGGAATTGAAGCAGAGGCCATGGAGGAAGGCTGCTTACTGGTTTGCTCCCCATGGCTTGTTCAGCCTGCTCTCTTATCCAACCTAGAACCACTTGTCCCACCCACAAATTGGTTTGGCCATCCTACAACAATAACTTATCAAGAAGATGCCCCAGAGACTTGCCTTTATGCCAATAAGATGGAAATGACTTCTCAATAAAGGTTCTCTCTTCCCATATGACTCTAGCTTGTACCATATTGACAAATACTAGACACCAAACATATGTAATGTGATGGTCAACACAATCATGCAAGATAGGCATCATTTAAAAACTTCAAATTTACACATGAGTGTATGGAATCTGGGGCAGGGGTGGGGGGAAGATCTATTACTCCAGATTACATTTCTATAAAAAACAAACTCCTGGAGTTGGCATTTCCAAACATTCTTGCCTCCTTTATTGTGAGGGGTTGTCAACTCACCCAGATAATATTCCACCAGAAAAGTGAAGAGAAAAAAGTAAGGATAGTAAATTCATGTTTTATATTGTGTTTGGAGCAAGTTGTGAACTGACAAACAGCTGGTAGTCCAGTCATTAACTATATCTCTTGTAACTGCAGAGATGCATGGGACCTGAGCACAGCCACAAAAGGGTTTAGGAGAAGGAACATGTTGACCTGTTCATGACACCTCTGGAAGCTAAGGCTGATTCCAAGAAAGTCTATAATGTAAACGTATTTCAAGTATGTAAGTCTTGAATAAATGGAATAGATAGATTTCAGTGTCTCTGGGTGGGCCTTTCTGTTGTTCTACTAGCTTGTATGCACAGAAAGTTGCTAACTAAAATTTCAAAATTACAGCGCTTAATGTTGGTGTCTTTCTTGAATACACACCCTTTTAAGGTAAGTAACATAAGCTCAGTATAGCATCCAAAACCATATTCTGAGTTGCTTCCGTGTGCCTGTTCATATGCTAAGTACAAAGAATTCAGAGTGAACTATGCAGTGAGCTCACTTGTCAGGTAGGAACCCAGACATGCAAACAAGCCACTATAGCCAATGTCAAAAGTGCTGAGACTGAAGAACCTACCCAAAGCTGTGGGGACAGAGCAAAACTACATCACCAGGAAAAAGTCTCAGGAGACTTCCTAATAAAAAGTGAGTTTATACCTTGTTGTAAAAAGAGCACTCTTTTGGATCACAGGAAGAATGTGCAAGCATCACTGTGCTATACATGAAGAGGAAGAAAATCCATGTACAGAGTCTGTATCTTTTAACCCTAAAAATAAACTATTTTCAAACACGAAAAGTATACATGCATCTCCTAACTGGAGCTGAAGACATACCTGCACTATTTTAAAAAATCTACTGAAATTTGGAAAAGCTTTTATTGAGAAATATTTACCAACAGATATGTAGGCTGAAGTGGATATTAAAACATATGTCAGTAGGCATCTGGAGAGAAAACAAAATCTTTAAACTGTGCTTTATTGTTTCCAGATTTCTAAATTGAGCTGCTTACTTAGCATTATTAGTCCCTACCAGTTTTCATGTACTTCTCAAGGCATTAGAGATTTATTAGAGAATCATCCAAAAATGTTATTTCACTCAGCTTACATTTATTTTATTTATTCTTCTTTTATACAATATATCCGGACTGCAGCTCCCCCTCTCTCCATGCCTCCCAGTTCCAGGCCACCTCTTCTCTCCCCCAGACCCACTCTAGGATTCTTCTGTGAGTTATTGTTCATGAGGAGGCGGGATTTCTTGTGAAGCTGTGGCCTTTGGATCGTCCATGTAAGTAGCCATTCAGCACACTCCTGTCACTCACCCCAGTGAACTCACTAGTCACCAGGAAACATTAGGGAGGAATTATTTCTCTGATCATTGGATGGAATGCTCTGCTCAGTATCTCACTGGTATCCTCTCTGAGGTGGGCTGATGTTTGTTCATATCTTCCCAGGAAAGGTGACAGCACTGGCTACTGCCATCCTTTATGTCTGCCTAAGGAGGTCCACAGCTTCTGTTACACAGCAGAGAGGTAAACAGTATCTTTTGTCTCTAGTGTGACAAACAGCACACACACACACACACACACACACACACACACACACACACACACACACACACACACACACACACAAATGAGGTATATCTGGGACATAATGATTCTTAATCCCAAAAAGAAGGGCAGTCCAAAATGTGTGGGTCAGATCCTTCTAGACTTCAGTCTGCTATATTTGATTAAGCCACCAAGACTAAAAGGCTAACTGGGTATTTGTTGAAAAGCACAGTAAGACAAGCTACTACTCTGTACAATGTAGAGAAAGTTAGTAGGTAGAGTGAAGGACTAGCATCCCAAAGGACCCAGTCTGATTCTCTGCGCCTCCCAAACCCGGGCAGTGGCTCACAGGTCTGTTATCCCCATAGGAAGACCAGGCACTTGGTATAGGGACTGTAGTTTAGTAGGTAGATAGTCTGCCTAGAATACCAGGAGACCTGGGTTCAAGTATGACCCCCAACACCACCATTTTCATTTGAATCATTTTGACACTTTCAGCTGAAAAAAATCTCCATTTAGTCATGTTATTCTGACTTCCATCCAGTCTTGGTCAAATGCTTATGCTCTTTAAGACCCCTTTCTGATAATCCCAGGATGCAGTTCATATTTTATACTAATTGTCTTTACTATTTTTATTCTTCACAGTAATGATACTTTAATATTTGCTTTATTCTTCTCTGTGTATCTGTATTTTAAAGGGAGTGTGCATATCTTGTGAGGAAGAGAGCAATATTAATGAAATTTGTTCACAGGGAACTATGAACGGCTTGTCCCTTCTTGTTCTAAAAATGTAGACTTATTCAACAAAAACGTTCACTGACCTCACATCTCCCTTTGATTGCTAAAAGTGTCATCTGGCAGTCCTCTGTTCCTGTCTTGGGCATCATGTGGGGCAGAATGTTTCAGATGGTTTTTTTACTCAGTGTGGCTCTCCCCAGTGTTTCACCTTCCTGCTGTATTTTTCTGGGAGGAAAACTCTCCCTATTCACTGTCCGTTCTTTCATTCTTGAGTGTGTGCCAGCTATCATAGGTCACTTTCTAGCCTAGTAGAACAGTGTGGGAGAGGGATGACAGAATAGGCATTGTAGTTGTGGCTCAGCCTCTGCTGGAGTTGGGTAGTGTGGCTCCAGTTCACAGGACACGGGCTTTATGGCAATGATGCTATGATCTAGATGCTCTGGCCTCAACATGCTTTCTTTCCCCCATCCATGGGCCAAGAGTGTTGTTGGTTTTTGTTTTTGTTTTTCACCTCTACCCTTGGCAGTGCTCTTCCTATTGAGACCTTAAATATTTTACTCCATATAGAACACAAAGGAGAGGGTTGTAGATGGGGATTTCTGCTTTCTCTTTCTATTATGCCCATCATTGCCTGTCCCATACAAATACTTTGGTCCTATTTTCCTCCCAAGCTCTCTTGTGAGGTTTGTGGACACAGAGCAAGATTCTTGTCTCTTGCTGTAGCTCCTGTAGTTCTGCACACTCTTGTAAGAAACAAATCCAGTTTTTAGTACTTTCTCAAAAAGCTAGCTGGACTCTTCTGCAGCGATTTTAGTGAGATCAATAGCAACATCAGAGAAAAGATGCTCCTGCCACTTTCTCTTTTCATGTGAACACCACTCTATATATTTTAATTTAGTTGCATGTCTCAATTCTGATGAGCCCACGGACAACTGTGAATTTGCAGATTCTCTGTCTTTTTATTGAGAGGAGAGGAATGATGTTCTTTTCTGCTTTTTATGTCTGAGGCAGAAGCTAGAAGCCAGAAGATAACAGTTTTACTTTCTGAGGGTTTTTTAAGCCATTATAACATACAGCACTTATGCATATTGCATCTAGAAAGCACTGCTTTATATACAACAACTACTGTTCTTGAACTTTTGAAGTTCAAATGTCCTCGCTACAATAAAATAACAGAGGTGAGGAATATGGCACTTAGCTTGAATTAATCATTCCACATGGTATAAAATATCATAACATCTGGCTTTTTTATTTGGCTGGTTGATTGGTTGGTTTTTGGTTCTTTTTGTTCGATCTGGGTTTGTTTTAAGTTTCTTGAGTCAGGAGCTCTCCATATCACCCGAACTTCCTCAAACAGGAGATCCTCCTACCTCAGCCTGCTGAGTGCTAGGATTACCAGTATGAACCACCACATCAGACTTAATTCTAATTCCTCCCTGTAAATATACACCATTATAATTTGTTAATTTACCATACAAAATGTTTAATGAAAAAGAACCAATCTAACAATGGCAAAATTCTTGGAGACAAATGGACAAAAAGCTCGGCCAAAATGTTGAGCACATAACTGTGGCTTTTTTCTGTCAAAATATTCTGGACCTTTTGCATACATGGCTGACTATTTTCTTTTCAGGAATATACAAACAGATGGTACAGAAGGAATGGCCCTTAGTACACTCTTGTGGAATGGCAGACAAATTCAGGGAACCCATGTCTATTCCCTGACATTAATTATGCCAGCATATGATAGAAGGCTTTAATATTAGATATTTTAATGTTATTCTGTTTGCAGTGGCAATTATTTAGTTGAAGTCAGCTGTCTTTCAAAAATTTCTCCAAATTAGCTAAAGTACTGAAATCAAATTAGTAAGTAATTGTATGTTAGTAGTTATATAGGACAGATTATGTCCTAAATCAGTGGTTCTCAACCTGTGGGTCACAAAAAAGCGATGTTTTCACGAGGTGACATAAGACCAGGGGAAAACACAGATACATCATGATTCTGAACAGTATGAAGTACCAACAAAATAATTTTATGGATGGAGTCACCATTACATGAGGAACTGTAGTAACAGGTCTCAGCATCAGGAAGGTTGAGAACCACTGACCTAAATGGTAAATAAATAGCTTATATTTGACCTAAGTAGAATCTCATGAGACTTGAGATTAAAAGTTAGGAATGCTTGATTTGAATAAATTATTCATGAAAAGATTTTCTTGAATAATTGAAAATAAAGGAAGTGGGAGCAATAGGCTTGTTAAACACAGATCAGTTTCCTATGACATAAGAGACTTGTTAAAATTGCTTTGATGATGACCAAAAAAAAAAAAAAAGCTTTTTATTAGATTTTTTTTTAACACAAAATAGGAAAGGAGAGTTTTGGGGTCTGTAGCCTTGAAGAATTAAGCCATCTGCTTCCAGCCAGCTCTCCTCAACATGTGACTTGCAAGTAAAATGTTGCCAGCTGATGACATATGGCACTTCTTACTTCCTTAAATATCTTACTCAAAATGAGTTTGCTGCTCTGCCACTTGGCTAAATACTAAATGCTCTCAAATGCTGAGCTTGGGTTTTCAGAAGTCATGGCAATTGCTGTAGTTTTCCCTTAGCAAACAAATCTAAGAAAAGGAAACACGATTTGAGTCTGGTTTGTGTGTTAGTGCCCCCATGGTGTGATTCAGCCTTAGACATATTTGATCCCTGAGAGGTTAACAAGTTTACAATTTTATATTTCTCTTCAGGATTTTGGGGTAATGACATAGAGAGGACAAAGCTACTTCACTCAGTTTGGGGTTTTATCTTAGGAGAGAAGGAAATGCTAAAAAAAAAAAAAAAAAAAAAAAAAAGCCAAAAAACACACACACCAAAAAAATCCAACAACAACAAAAAAGAACAACCAAAAAACAATGCAAATCCTAATTGAGTCCATCACATGTAGGTGGTAGAAGAGCTGATGCTTACAGTGCAGCAGCCCTCAAACGCTGAAACCACCAGCATAATGCAGAGTAGTGTGGTCTGCATCCCAGAGGCCTAGAGCTGCAGAAGTGTTTCCTTCAAGGCTTTAGGCTTATTAATAGCTACAGGTGGCTCTTCAGAATCATTCATCCAAATAAGCTTTGGCTGGTTCCACACCATTTCTTCAGGCCTCTTAATTACTCAGCTTCCTTTAGCTTTCACTAGAATCTCCAAAACAGCTTAGTAAGACCTACTTAAACTGTGTAACACATATCCCTAGAAGAATCTGCACACACTTGGTCGGCCACACCACAATTTGCATGTTTATCTGTAAGAGGAGAGCTTGAAGCTTGAATCTCCTACCCATCCACAACAGTTGATCATAGCTATTCAATGTTCAGCAACCAAGGACAGCTCTCTTTAGACTACGCTCTGGCCATCTAGTATATTTATGACTTCTTTTTTTTTCTCAACAAAAATTCTGGATTGCATCACAGCCAAGATCAAATTTTAAGGCAGTCTTTTCGTTATACTCATCCTCTATGAAGCAGAGACCTGGGGCACCTCCCAAACAAGACAACACATTCCATTACTGGCCAGCAATGTAAAGAGTGTGTAATCGTCTAGCAAGTAACAATCAAGCCCAATTAATGGGCTTATGAAACTGAAATGCTTGCAGAACATGAAATGTTATCTAAATCGGAATTTTAGAAAAGCTGAACTTTGTGGCCTTAGCTCATGAAAAGAGCTGATTTAAAAGCTGCTTTAGAAATCAAGGCCACGCCCATGTTGAAAATTAAGCTGTTTTACTTGCTGGGTTGTGATGAAGTGCATAAGTGAAGTGAAAAGAAGCAGGAGGATGTGAGATTCAAGACACTTGGTACATAAATGGAGTTCAAATTCATAACACGCTTTAACAATTGGCGTGCTGGGTTGCTTTACAGTAGCCGACTACAAATCTTGGCCCACAGATTTGCATATAACATTCTGGAATTCCTGCTAAGGAGCTTTCCTAATTGCTGAGGTTTCAGGTAATACAATTTTAGAGTTCTAAAGGGTACTCTGAACCCTAAAACAAAACCTGTCACAGTTCTTCTCACCATCAATGACAATAGTGACCAGAAAAATCCTATTCCAACTCAAAAATATGTGACTGTACACACAAGTGTGTGTGTGTGTGTGTGTGTGTGTGTGTGTGTGTATGTGGGAAGGTGCTCTAGCATGCTAACATGTGTGCTAAATAATAGCTAAAACATTCCAAGTGGCCGGGCATGGTGGCACACACCTTTAATCCCAGCCCTCGGGAGGCAGAGGCAGGCGGATCGCTGTGAGTTCGAGGCCAGCCTGGTCTACAAAGTGAGTCCAGGATGGCCAAGGCTACACAGAGAAACCCTGTCTGGAAAAACCAAAAAACAAAACAAAACAACAACAACAACAACAACAACAAACATTCCAAGTGTTTGAGTGTATAATCCAAAATATTTCTCAGCTTTAGGAGACAGATTCGGAATGCAGAGTCGGAATAGCCATAATAGAGTATTACTTCCTGTATTTAGCTCCCACCTTTACTTGCTCCTTTTCCTTCTTAGCCTTCTACATTTTCCTAAGGTTCCCATAGTGTGCTGTGTTCTCATGAAGGTGAATATCAGAGGCATGACTCATGTGACATCCACCACAGCTGCATGAGTCATGTGACATCCACTCGGGCTCATGCTCTCAGACTCTTGCTCCACTTGAAGACTCTTCCCTGTACCTCAGTGTTGCTGTGACCTATGCTGCCAGGAGAGTCATCTTCACCTTCATGGTCACAGCTAGCATCCAGCCAGGACTCCAGGTTCCAAACTAGCTGTGCTATAGGAACAGGATTTCAATTATTCACCTGTGTGCAAATGTTTATCTATGCCATGAAATGTCACTCTTTTTTTTTTTTGAACATCCAAAATAGGAAATTACAAAAAAAATTCAAAGCTCTGGCTTTGGTTTTATTAGTGATTCTGGAGTCAGCAACATAAGATCCCTCAAAATAGCTTGTATGTTCCAATGAGCAGAACAGGAGAGAATGGTTCAGTAGCCTAAGAAAGACAGAAGGGAGTGGAAAAGAGGAGCAGAGAAACAAACTGCTATTGTCAAACGTTCTTGCCTTATATAAGGCTGGACAATAAGACAGAATAAAAAAATAACTGGCTGCTCTCATGATATTTAGATTAGCAGTCTATAAAAATAAAAGCATGGGGAAAACTTTCATTACCGTAGTGATTAAAAATTGGCCCACTTGGAAATTTTTGTTGTTATCTCTCTCCTGATTTCCCAGGACAAATGACAACGTTGTTTGTTTAGTGATCATGAGGGAGCTTATTAGGAGTGGCTCCATGTGGATGTGCAGCAAGACCTCCAGAGAACTAACTCAGAAGCTTGGTCTAAAACAATGGCCTCATAGAATATTTATTTAGCAGCAATTTCTCACAAAATCAACATCTGTTTTAATCACCGTTTAGTAATCTTCCTCCCTAGCATAACTGGTCCATCAGTGTTCATCCTCTTCCAGGATGTGAACTACTAAGCAAGACCAATCAGGATATTTGTCTGGGGCTGCTGATGCTGCTTAAGAAGATAGGGTCTCTCTGTTTCTCCAGAATAATTTCTAAAAACCCAAATAAGCTGGAAGCCTCTAGGGGCTATAGTGATAGCAGTGGCAGTGGCCTGTCTGAGAGAAGAGCTGAGAAGAGGTGTGGCACAACTCTGAGGTTTGGTCTCCAAACACATAGTCCTATGTAATTTTGAGTACCTCTCCAAATACCCTCAACCTAGCCTAAAACATTCATTTCCTTGGTAGCGATAAGCAGCATTCCATGTGCTCAGTAGTGAGCTCCCACTATTCTATTGGATAACTCAGTCTCAATGTCACCGCACCTTGCGTTCCTTCAACATCACAATAGGAGAGACAGACGCCGGGCTCTAATTTCATCTTCCATCTGTTTATATTTTGTTTTTGTTTAAGCTAAGATAATGGGAGCAATATTTAAGTTTTATCTCTGCTCTTTCAGATTAATGAGCAGAAGCAAGACCTGAGCCTTTTCCCCAGAACCAGGGTCAAAAAAAAAAAAAAAAAAAAAAAAAAAAAAGAAAATCAAAATCATTTTCCCAACTTCTTATTATGACCTTTCCTGACAATAATCAATCTAATCCTCTCCTCCAGCCACAAACACACAAACACATAAATGTCCACATACTTACAGTAAAAAGAGAGACGGGAACAGAGACATTTACAAGAGTCACCACAAAACTAATCTTTACTACCAACGGGGAAAAAAAAAAACCGTAAACATCAAAGTAGTCAAAAACACATTTTTCTTCATTAGCTGCTAGCAGTACAGTAGGGGAAGGAGCTAAGCTTCATTCTGATTAGCACAGAGGAAGCTGCGCAGCCTAGAGCTCTGAAAATCTGCCAAGTTGTCAACACTAAGTGCGATTAGCAGTGGCTGCCCACCGGCTATTCTAGAAGTTGGGAGTCTAGTGACAGGACCCTGTCTTTGCTAAAAATTACATCTTATATAAGTGGCCTTCGGATCCGTGGATAAGTCCCTCCTATAGTAAAGATGACACACAAGTCTCAAAGGTACAGAGGAAGAACCATTATAAGACAAAGAAAGAGACCTATCAATAGTCTTTAGTTAGTACAAACAAGTCGTTCAAAGAGTCTCTTTGATAGCTGGTTTGATAGCTAGTTTTTCAGACAGAATTTCCAAAGCGGACTAGGTTGTCCCAGGGGCATTTCCTCAGGCTGCCAGGAGGCATGGTAAATTCGAATAAAATCCCAAAGCAGGGGTTTGAATAGTGTGTTTTTTTGTCAAAAGTTTGTTTCAATTCTCACTACCTTGATTTTGCCAGAATGCAGAGCCAAAAATAAATTGTATAATTTAATCTACAGGCACCTCTCTGATGCTGATATCATTATTCATTTTATAGATGAAAACAAAACAAAACAAAACCCAAAGCTCTGGGGGCTTAAATGACTTGTCCAGGCCATATACTGAAAAATTAAAAAGTGTATTTGGAACCCAGATTTCTGATTAAAGATCATGTGTTTCCTTATATCACCCAGAACTTTGTCTCCCTACAGAGCTCCGTAATTTTTCATGCGTGTTCCTATAGCCAGTTCTTGCAAAAGTGCACATGGCCTTAGATGGCAGGGTCCTAAAGATGTGAATAAGAATGGTAAGAAAACATCAGAATGCATCAGAGTTGTGTAATTATCAGGCAGCAGGTGTCCAAGCTAAAAGTGTGTGGCTCCATCCATTGTCATCTCAGCGAATGGCTTGGTCCCAAAGTTGCTGAAGGGGGAAATTTGATTATCTTTGCTTCCCCAGAAGACTGATAAATCGAATTCAGACTGCTATTGTTCCAGATACAGCCGAATCTTCTGCAGGATTTTAATCAGCAGCAGCATTAGGTAACATATGGGAGTGATTTGGCTGAACGGAGTCTCCAACTGTCACTGTACCATCCGCCCAACATGAAAGGAAAATAATAATATGTAATATCGGTGCTTCCTTATCGAGAGAGCAGCTTTCCTCTGAGAAGCTCTGTGGTTTACTGTACTACATCCTTACAGCATCCTGTTACTCAGGCAGGAAGCCACTTGACTACAATCTTGGCTGTTTACTGGCTGATTTCAGTAATGTTTTAATGTCTTCCATAGCACTTGCTTTATCCCCAGTATAAATCCAATCCCCTCCTCACTTTCCAAGTACCTGCTTTCTCTTTATGTAATCATTGGCTCTTACCCACTCTTCTTTACCCTCTTGTCCTCTTTCTCACTACTTAATTTTCTTCCCTTTCTTATTTTTATAAATGTCTAGACAAGAAATTTGGAATAACACAGCAATCATATCTATATTTCAATTATATTGACCTATTTTTACAAAGTAATAGTCAAATATATGTGTGTGTGTGTGTGTGTGTGTGTGTGTGTGTGTGTGTGTGTGTGTGTGTGTATTGCTTTATTAATTCACTCCGTTAGCCACCAAGACTGTATTAAATGAGTTTGGGTGGGGATTCAGAGCCACATCCCACACAATTCTTTCCTACAAGCATGGAAGGCAAAGAGCTAATGGTAATCCAACAAATGCTGTCATTAAAGACAGGAAGCATGCTTATACTTGAAGCTTGCCTCAGACACACGTCACCTGGCTTATTCCTGGTCTCTCTGCTCTCATGTCCTCTCTGGATGTGCCCCAACCTCTACCTATGCTCTGCTTCCAAACCTCAGAAAGGTTATGAAAAGATTTTATGACAAATAGCTTAACAGTTGCTCTGACAGAAGTAACAGAGTGCACCCTCTAACTCATGAGTCAGCATTTTTGTTTTCCAGAAATTGTAAGTCAACCACAAAGGTCTTATTTCTGACTTACAAATTCTGTCAAGAGTGAATTGGCAGTACAATGAAGGAGCAAAGCAGAAAACTGAAATAAAGCATCGAGATTCTTTTGAAATGTCTGCACCATGTTCAAAGTGTACTGGTGTGCTGATGTCAACAGCAGATTTCATCTCTTTAGTTAAAAAACACAGAGTTTATTGGAGGACACAGTGAGGGTTGTTGTGGAGTGTAATAGTGATTGCAACACTAACTCAGTGTTAGGAGATACTGTGTATGGGGCTGGGAAAATATCTCATTGGGTAGATTATCTGCTATGTAAGCATAAGGTTTAGAGTTTGAATCCATAGACCCGAATTAAACTGGCCATGGTGGCACACGTCCATAGTTCTAGTCCTCCAGTGGTGAGATGAGACACAGACACAAGAGACTCTCCAGAACACTGAGGGAGAGCCAGCCTAGTACAGAAAAAAACAAGAGAGCACCTGAAACAATGAGAAATGTGGGAATCAACACATAAGATGGTCCTATGACTTCTACTAGCACCCTATGGCATATAAGCACCCGCAATGGCACAGGCAAACATACAGGAACGTTCATCCTACGTACACATTATAGTCTCTTCACTTGTCTCTGACCTACTGTTTTAGATTTTAGAACATGACGTCCAGGGAGACAGAAGGGACTATGACATTGTCATCGTATTCTAGCTATTCTAGGAAGTCTTTTTTTTCTATCTTATTACGTTTTAAATTTTTTTATTTAATAATTTATTCAGATTACATCTCAATTTTTATCCCGTCACTTGTATCCTCCCGTTCCTCCCTCCCTCCCAAAGTAATGAGGTGTGCAAAGCAAAGCCGATGCTGATTTTGTACAGTGCTTATCATTCAGTAACAAAGAATTTTTTCTTCTAAATCATTAACAAGAAAGAGTGAAACTAAACTATTCCACCAGCACCACCAGAACAATTCAGATCTGAATATGAGATGCTGGTCAGTTGGGAAATTGGGAGCAATGACACTGCTCCTATGGTTTTCACTTAGGTATAAATTTTTAAAAATAGACTTGCAAATGTTGTAATCTATGCATTATCTTCTTTATTAAAGATATGAATTTTTTCTCTCCGGTTAAATAGCCATACTACCTAACATGTGATAGGTGGTAAGTCTTCTATGCAGAATGAATAAACAATTAATGAGACATCATTTTCAAATCTTCCAAAACAAAATTAAGAATTATTTATTTAGTATTATAAAAATATATTAGATTAAGAAAAAACTACAACCAGAAAGTTAACAGAAACTATATATTAAAGTGTAGCTACCACTCATCTGTGGAGAATGTTCTGACCATTGGCTAGATCTGGGTAGGGGTTTGAAGTTTACTGCCTGTATTGTCCTTGGCTGGTGCCTTAGTTTGAGCGGGACCCCTGGGCCCAAATCTGCCTATCATAATGTTCTACTTGTAGATTTCTGGACCCTCTGGATCCTTCTACTTTGCTATTCTCCCGTGCTGCTTTCATCTAGAGTCCCAATAGGATGTCCTCCCCTCTGTCCCAGTTTCCTGGTAAGTAAAGACTTTCATGGGACACGCCCCTTGGGCTAGAGTATACCTCATATTTGACCACATCCTCTGGATGGGGTGATCTGGTGGCACTCAGAGGAAGGATAGCAGGCTACCAAGAAGAGACTTGATACCCTATGAGGATATAAAGGAGGAGGAAGTCCCCCTCAGTCACAGTCATAGGGGAGGGCAGTAAGGGGAAAATTGGAGGGAGGGAGGAATGGGAGGATACAAGGGATGGGATAACTATTGAGATGTAATATGAATAAATTAATAAAATAAAATTTTTTAAAAAGTGTAGTTACCAACACGTTGGCCTTCCAAAACATATTTGCTAATAATTATTTCTATTGTTATTATAAATATTAAAAATTAACCTTTGTCAGGCTGGGTGTGGTGGTGCCTTTGATCCCAGCACTCGGGAGGCAGGGGCAGAGGCAGGCGGATCACTGTGAGTTTGAAGGCTACACAGAGAAACCCTGTCTCAAAAAACCAAACAACAACAACAACAAAAAATTAACCTTTTTCAATGATTTTAGACATGAGTACTTTATTTACATAATTTCTAACCCCCTCTCTCTACTCCAATTTTTACAGTGTCTGTCCACTTCCCTTGAATTTCTGATCTCTTCTTTATTATTTTTACATATAAACATTTATATATGTTATATACACATATCTTAAATGCATATATAAATACAACCTGTTGAGTCCATTTAGTATTGCACACATGTCCAGGGCTGACTACTCGCGATGGGATTTTGGTACTGAATTTACTTACTCCCCAGAGATAGAGGTATATTTTAATTGCACAATAAAAGGTAAAGTCTTTTTACAACTGAAGACACATAGACTTCTTGCCTATCTATGATATTATTTCTATACCTTTGGTCATGGATTCAAATAAACATAGACTAACAACTCTGGATCCCAAACACCAAATTTCTTTTATATTAGGTCTACTATTGAACAATAACAACAACAAATTCTGTCATCTGTCACCGAACAGAATAAATATCTACCTAGAAAAGATACAGTCATAGGCCCTCTAAATCAACACAATAAAAGCTTATATGAACTCACAGAGACCGAGGCAGTATGTAAGGGCCTGCACAGGTCTGTACCAAGTCCTCTGCATGTGGATGATGGCTTCCACGTTAGTGTTTTGTGGGTTCCCTGACCATGGTAATAAGTAGATCTCTGATTCTTGAGCCTTGTTTTGGGCTCTTTTCCTTCTGACTGCTTTTTTGTCCCATTTCAACATGTTGTGTTTTGTTTTAGCTTGTTATATTATATGTTATTTTATTATTATCCCTTAGAAGCCCATTTTGTAATAAAAGAGAGAAAGAAGTGGATTCAAATAAGAGGGAAGTTTGGGAGAGATAGAGAGAAGGGGACACTGTAACAAGGATATATTATGTAAGAAAAAACTTTTTTCCAGTTAAAAAAAATAAAACTTTGTAATAAAGTACAGTGATGCAAGCACTTGGGCAGACAAAACAGAAGAATTGGGAATTATAATCCACCTTGAGCTGCATACCAGAAGGCCAGCAAGACCTTGACCTCCAAGAAAAAGAAGAGAAGAAAGAAAGAGAGAAAGGGGAGAGGGGGAGGGGGGAAGGAAGAGAAGAAAAAATAAATGTATAAAAAACAGAAATGGGCAAAAGTACAAAATCAGATAAATTGGGGAGCAATGGAAAGAGTCAGGAGGCTGGAGGCATGGGGGCTCACTCCTACAATCCCAGCACTTAGATGAATGGGGCAGGGAGAATTGCTGCGAGCTAAGGAAAGCATAGGCTACACAGTGAGTTCAAAGCCAGCCTGGGATAGCAAATGAAATTCTCTTCCAAAACTGAGAAATATATTTAAAAGTTTAGCAAGTATAAAGTTCCATTGCTATTTGGAATTTGCTGCTGGTGCCAAGAAAAAAAAATTACCTTTTTGGAGCATAAGTACCATCCAAGGCTGATATAGTTGTGTAGCCAAAGCATTGTGACTATATAGATTTATGCTGAAGTACCAAAATGCAATTTATTGATAGCAAAAATGTGAATAGAATGGACTTATGAAATATTCATTCATGTCTATCATTGATTAAGGAGCCAGGAAGGCAGAAAAGCTGATTTGCATTATATTTATAGCAAATTAAAAGCAAATGTCTTTGCCCAAGAGGAAGCATTCTTATTGTGAGGTTCAGCATCATAGCCAGTTGTGCATCCTCTGTGCTCATCCTAATGAAAGTGTTGGCACAGAGACCCGCTGTCCCATGCTTTAGCCACCCGTGCCCATGTTCTGAACTAGTGAACTCAGTCTTGCTGGGATGCCTTCCTGGTTTGTTGGACTGAATCAAGTGCCCTTGCTTTCATTAGTACCTCAATCCCTCCTTAGCTCTATTGAGCTCTATTATTCTCAAGATGTCCAGTATTCTGTTTTCACAGATTATATCAGTTTCAGAGGATGTGTGTGACATGGAATAGTAGGACACTTAGCTTCTCTTCCATCTAAAAAGCAGAAATCAAAGTAGATTTAAATGTCTAAACTTAATATTTGGTGAGCTAAGAAAAAATGTACTCAACTCCGTTCATAGAAGAACCAATAACCCATCTTCAATCTAGTGTCTACACTGATGGGAAATCACTCACACATGTCTTGTCTTTCCCCTCAGTCTTGAAAATCATAGCAGCCCTTGACAGCTACAAAGATCAAGTACTAAGGCAAGGGGTAGCTTTGGAGCTTCCCTCTTCTAGATGCTTCAAGAATTATATTTCTCTAAATAAGAAAGCATCTGACAGATGATTTTGAAATTCTTTTCTGATGTAAAGTTTCTGACACAGCATGCTATGGTTGATTGTGCCAATGGATTTCCCCCCTTTAGGAAAAAAAAGCTGCATAGCAATAATTACCTAATTAAGATTTGCATAATTATGATTACTAAATTCCAAGAGAACTGTTGTAGTAACAGTACAACAACTTATCTAAGGCCAATTAGCTTGTATTTCCTTTCTGATTTAATTTATTTTAATTCAAAGGAGCTATAAACAGGATATGTCTAGCTGGTTATTTAATTAGGTACAATATATTAAGAGATTAGAAATTGTTATGATGCTGACAACCTCAATGTCCTTCAAAGTGGTATCTTTATTCCTTATTTCCAAAATAGTTAGAATTAGTGCTATTTTCATAACGAAGGTCATATACTAAATTAAAATCGGCATTCCATAGTGCTATAGTTCATGGGTGTTATTTCAATGTTAGAGAAAAGAACAGAGTAAATTTATTTTTAGTAAATGGAAACTTAGCTTAATGCCTTTGATTGTTATACTAGAAAAACCATAAAGCTAAGTTGAAGCCCTACTTACTTTCTGAAATGAGCATATTCATTCAAGAATGTAGAAATATGATCAGAAGGGAAGCTTGAGATAGATTTTTTTTTTTTAAAAATTGGTTTGTGTGGTTTAAAAACATCTCAAGGCTGTGCATGATACTCACAAAAAGAAAGTGATGTTGTCTTTCAGTGTATTTCACAGTCCAAATCAAAGATGCTGAGATAATTCAAAGAGAAGGAAACCATTATGGTTCCTGGGAACCATTATACCAAGACCAACCACAATGATGAGAATCCAAAAGCTTTGTCTCATTCTCTCCTTCTATATCTGAATTTAAACGTGTGCTGGTATATTGGGATTAGGTTAGTGAAAAGGCCCATCCTATCAAAAGAAATCTGTGGATTCAATGCAGTCCCCATCAAAATACTAACACAGTTCTTCACAGAATTTTAAAAGACAATTTTTAATTTTGTATGGAAACACCCCCCAAAAAAACAGGGTATCTGAAACAATCATAAATAATAAAAGAACTTCTGGAGTTATCACCATCCCCAATCTCGAGTTGTACTTCAGAGCTATAGAAATAAAAACAGGATGGCATTGGCATAAAACTGACAGGTTGAAAAAAAAAAACTTTTAAAAAGAAAAGGAAATGAAAAAAACCTGACAGATTATTCACTAGAATTGAGTCGAAGACCCTGACATAAGTCTTTGCACTTTAAACACCTTGTTTTTTGACAAATAAGCCTGAAATACACCTGAGAAAAACACAGACTATTCAACAAATGGTGCTGACCAAAATGGATGGCTGTATATAGAAAAATCCAAATAAATTCATACATATCACCCTGCACAAAACTCAGCTCCAACTGGATCAAAGACCTCAATTAAGGCCAGATACACTGAATCCAACAGAAGAGAAAGTGGGGGATAGTCTTGAACTAATTGCCACAGAAAAAGACGGTCTGAGCAAAACACCATTAAAAGGGCACTAAGATGAACAATAAATAAATGAGACCACATAAAGCTGAAAATCTTCTGCATGAAAAAACACCATCATTAGGAAAAAGAGGCAGCCCATGGAATGGGCTTCGTGTACATATTATGGGATCTTACTATCTAAAATATATAAAGAACTTTAAAAACTAGACATCAAGAAAACAATTTAATTTTAAAATGGGGTAGAAAATTAAAAGAGAGTTCTCAAAAACTGAAAGATAACTGGCTGAGAAGCACTTAAATAAATATTCAGCATCCATAGTCATCAGGAAAATGCAAGCTAAAACAACTTTGAGATTTCATTTTATACCAGTCAAAATAGCCAAGATCAATAAAAAGAAATAGCAGCTCACGTTGTCAAGAATGTGTAGTGAGTGGACACTTATCCATTGTTGGTTGGCATGCAAACTTGTACAGCAACCTGGAAATAAGTGTGGCAGCTCTTTGGGAAGCTGGGAATAGATATACCACTCCTTGGCCTATACTGAAAGGATGCTCATTCTACCATGGAGATACTTGCTCATCTATGGTCATTGCTGTTCTACTCATAATAGCCAGAAATTGGAAACAACCTATATGTCTACCAACAGATGAATGCATAATAAAAATGTACACTGTCCTGCCGGCATGTACACCTTCACACCAAAAGATCTCACTAGAGATGGTTGTGAGCTACCATATGGTTGCTAGGAATTGAACTCAGGACCTTTGGAGGAGCATACAGTGCTCTTAACCTCTGAGCCATATGGCAGGGGAAGAGGGTCACAGGTCTAGGGGAGGAGAATAAGGAGAAAGAGGGAGGGAGGAAGAATGGGAGTATACAAGTGAGGGGATAACAATCAGGATGTAATCAGAATAAATTATTTAAATGAATAAATAAATAAAAATGTAGTACATTTCCACGATGGAAATTGTTTAGCTGTTTAAAAAAAGAAATTATTAAATTTGAAGATAAATGGATGGTGCTAGAAAAAAAAAATTATCCTGAGTGAGGTATCCCAGACACCTAAAGACAAATATGGTATGTATTATACGTATATATAAGCTTGATTGCTACGCTATAGTCCCTATAACCACAGAGAATAAGTATAGAGTAAGGGACTAAGAGAAAGGGAGATTCTCCCAAGGAAGGAAAAACAGAATAAATAGTTACGGAGAGAGAGAGACTAGAGCAAGAGAATTAAATAGGCAGGGAAAGGAAAAGGTGATGAGGGGCGAAATATGAGGAGGAACCACTAACACTCAGGGCCATTTAAGACTTCCGTTCATATGGAAACCTACTAGTGTAGAAGCGTCTTAAAATATATACACATAGGAAAGAAATCTACATGAAGTCACCAAATAACAGGGAAGACAGTGCTCCTAGTATACGTCTTTCACCACCAAATGACACACCCAGTGCCAGGAATGACACACCCAGTGCCAGGAACGGATTACATCTAGTTAAATTTTAGGCCAAAGGAATCACCTGGAAATCCTCAAACATCTCATGCTGTTGCCATTGGAGCTAGCTTCTTGGTTAGGTACGGGAGCTTGTGTCTGCTTCCATTTCTCATTGCTGTGACTCTGTCTTGCCAAGCCTAATGGTTGCTTTCCACAAATTGATGGTTAGGCTCTGTTGCTGAAGACAACACATATTGCACTGAACATGGAGAAGTTGAGCTGTTGCCAAACTGGAGCATCACTTCTCCCAACCAATGCTCATCATACTGGATGGTACTCTGCACCTTACCAGTTACAAATCCTTTATTCTACAATGGTAACCTGACTGTATGATGTGCTGGTGCAATAGAGTTACAAACATTGTGAGAGTCTCCAGTGTGATTGGATTTAAGGCCCTCTTCATGGTATGGAACCCATGAGACTAATACAGAGACTTAAAACCAGACAATGTGCAGAGAATGAAAGACTTTGTAACACTCAATACTAAATGGGATGTGTTTATTCCTCCCCTTAAGACTCAGGCCACTAAGAAGATGCAGAAAGAGGAGACAGAGATTTTTTAGAACCAAAAGATGGATGACATTAAAACAAAAAACAAACAGTTTTTGTTCAGACACAACAAAATTGACACACATATGAAATCACAGAAATCACGACCTCATTCACATTGCATGTACAGGTTCAAGCCAGACAGAGTCACAGCAATGAGAGAGGGAAGCAGACACAAGCTCCCATACCTAACCAAGAAGCTACCTCCAATTGATAGCCTCATGCGAAGGAAAAATTAGTTTTCTCCAATGGAGTCTCATTGTCTATACAAACCACACTTAAAGGCAGGCCTCGTGAGCAATAAAAAGGGACAACATAAAACGGACGCCATAGTGTGTGTGGTTTTTGATTTTCAATATATTTTTTAATTAATTAATATTTTTTATTTTTTATTATTAATTTATTCTTGTTACATCTCAATGGTTATCCCATCCCTTATGTCCTCCCATTCTTCCCTGCCTCCCCTTTTCTCCTTATTCCCCTCCCCTATGACTGTCCCTGAGGGGGATTACCTCCCCCTGTATATACTCACCCCTACCCAGATCTAGCCAATGGTCAGAACAGCCTCCACACAATTGAGTGGAGAGTGGGATATGACTTTCTCACGTACTCTGGTACCTCAGATTTGACCATGTCCCCTGGAGGGGGAGACCTGGTGGCACTCAGAGGAAGGACAGCAGGTTACCGAGAAGAGACTTGCTTTTCAATATTTTTAAATTCTGTGTTGTATTGTTTGCCTCATCATTTTCTAAAGAGAAAAAGAAGGTGCAGTGTTGGGGAGGTGAAGAGGGGAAGAGAATTTGGGAGTAGTAGTAGTAGAAGAACCAAGATCAGAATACATTGTATTAAAATATTGTCAACAAAGAAATAAATTATATAAATAATAATATCAACTTTAAGCACGGAATGGTAGTACACGCCTCCCTGCACTCAGGGAAACAGAGGCAGGCAGATCAACGTGAGTTTGAGGCCAGCCTGGTCTACAGAGTGAGTCCAAGACAGCCAAGGCCACACAGAGAAACCCTGTCTCAATTAATCATCATCATCATCATCATATCAACTTTTTAAAAGTGTGTTAGTTTTACAAGCATGTGACTATATAATCCCTTATGTTTTCTAAGAAAATGCCACAGTCACTTTCACACCTACCTGCTCTTGGTTTTCTCCTCCAATTGTCTACTTCTAAGTATTTATGGTCATCAGTGTCTAATTTTTCAGTCACTGATTTGTGTAATGCACATATATTTTGATTTGCCAATTCTTTCTCTTTTCAGAGTGAATCTGGCATATTACTCTTAATTGGCTTTCACTTGAAGAATGTGTGACCTCTCTATGGTGATATGTTTAGGTTTTAAAAAAAATCACCATCAAAAAGTTCCTATTAAATTTAAGGGAATAGCATTCACTTACTGGGGAACCATCAATGTTTAACATTTCTCAAGGACAATGAGCTCACATAGCTTTACAAAGCTGTCATCAGTGACATTTTAAGGACATCTGTCCTGAGCATTTCAAACTATGAGAAAACTTTGATATTTAAGCAAAATTATCATCAAACAGGGTCTACTTCATGCACCCATATTACACCTTTTAGCATTTATTACCATTCTAAGCATTTGCTTCCTAACTCTCATGTGTTTTGCTGCCTTCTTAATTCTTTTTTATTCAATGTTTACCTATAAAATAATCATAATTGCAAACAGTCTAGATGGTAAAGTTGAACCATAGACCGTGACAAGGTGACCTGTGTTGGCTCATATGTGCTGTCCATTCTATTGCTTTTTGATTACTGCTGTAAACAAAGCTCAAAGAACTCACATCCTTGGCTATTACCACTGAAATGTACAAAACTCTCACTGCCTCTCAGGGAGAAATTATGGTTCTCATTTCTTCTCCCCTTGACATTTTGACTCAAAATATGTCAGAAATGCAATACTTGCTCTACTGGGAAACTAACATCACTAGTGAATCTCTAGGCAAAAAATATATATTAAAAAAAAAAACAAAGACTATTTTTAGAACTGCAAGCTACTTGTTTGGGATTGATAACATAGGTTTTGATTAAGACTTTAATGCCTTTCCTCTATGCTAGTAAGTCAGATTAATTTCTCTACGCCATTTAGTTTCCTAGAACTTTTTCTTTCTTGAATTCTTCTATTCATTTTTTCCCTTACCCTACTTCTGTAAATTCTAATTCTGGCTTGCATATTTATAAGGTTAGATGATTGTCATTTCTATTTAAAGTAGTGTTCTTAAGACCATCATCTAACATACATGAAGAATGTTTGTTGCACTCAGGAGGGGGTCCTCCCAGGCCCATAGTGCCCTGGAAATAATGACTTATGATGCTCAAAAAATTATTTACAAATCCTTAAGGTATATAGCTAGGCTTATTCCCTGACTAGCTCATAACTTAAAATAACCTATTTTACTAATCTACAGTTTGCTATGTGGCTGGTTGCCTAAGCTCAGGCACCATGCATCCATCCTCCTCATATCTTACCAACTGAATCTCACACCTGATTCTATCCCAGAATCCTTTCTGCCTAACGAGTGTCCCACCACCTATTTTCTGTCTAAGCTATAGTTCATCAGATTTATTATTCACAGGTGCTATATCCACATAATACATACCTATTCTTCCTCCTTTTAAAAGTTGATTTTAAATATGTAATCAAAAGCCAGTCACACACACATACACACTTTTTGTACTTATTTGAAAATGAAAACATCTTAGTAAAAAGAAAAGTTCTGAGGGGCCAATACAATTCCATTCCCTGAGGCAACATTTTTGGATTGACAGGAACTCTCTATTTCTTTCTTGCTTTGTGGAAACAATCCAAATCTGACAGTGTGGGAAAGAATATGTAATTACAGGAAAAAATAAATATATCATCTGAAAGCAGTTGGGATATGTGTGTGTTTATGTGTGTATTACATGGTTTTGAGAATAATTACTGTTTTTGAACAGTTTCTACATTGCAGCACATTTTCCTATAGTTTCTTGTTTTGAATTAAGAACTTAATATCGTTCATTCTAAACTCCAAATCAAGGAAAATAGAGAACTTAAAAACACAGATGTTCATGACTTAGCAGTTTCAACATGCACACTCACATTTGCTCAGAAATTCTATGATGTGTTGTAGACTCATGGGTAAAGGTGACTGCAACAGTTAGTGTTTATTGTCAACAGGACAGAATCTAGAATCACCTAGGCGATAGGCCTACAGGCAGACCTATGAAGGTCTCTAGATTCAAGTTAGCCATGGAGAATGTCTGTGAACAATAGTTTTGATTGGGCTGTTTCATATGAGAAGACCCATTTTATTTGTGGACCAGACCATTTCATGGGCAAAGATCTTAGACTGGATAAAGAAAAGAACATGGTCTGAGTACAGGTGATCATTGGCCTCTGCTTCCTGGTTGAATTTAATCAAAACTAAGTTCAATGAGTCCTTCTCATTCAACTTACATGTGCACATTGACAGAATCAACCAGTCAAAAGGTTTGTCAGTTCTAAAACCACTGTAGGATTTTGTTCTTGATAATAAATAGTTTTAAATGGTACTATAAAAACATCAGGAAGTAATATGTTAAACACTTCAGTGCCTTGTTTAGGAATTACTGTATGTCATCAATAAATCACACCATTCCATATTTTATTTCTTCAAAGACAACTTTTAATTTAAGTGTGTCACTGACAGACATGAGAGAGGGATTGCTGTTTATCATTCTTTCTTCATCTCTTATGAAGAAAACATGAGATATTCACCAAAGAATATTCGTATTTTTGAAAGAAGAATACAATTTACAGACCTTCACCCTCAATTTCTGATTATTAAAATATTATATTTTTATCTCTTATTAAAAAACTTGTAAGAATATGTTATATAGACTCTGTGTCTGCCCTCAAGGGACAATGAAACTAGGTAGATGTCTCAGTTAGTGTTCTATTGCCATGAAGAGGCGCCATGAAGAAGGCAACATATAGAAGAATATTTTATTGGGGGCTTCCTTACATTTTTTGGGTATTTGCCCGTTTTTCCCATGATTCTCTAGTGCCACAGGCATGGCACTAGAGTAGTATCTAAGGATTTTATATATAAAGACAGGAGGGGGGATAGTGAAGGAGGGAGGGAGGGAGGGATAGAGGCATGGGCTCTTGAAACCTCAAAGCCATCTCCTGTGATCCATCTCTTCTAACAAGGCCACACCTCTTAATTCTTCTCTAAACAGTCCACTAACCTAGGGACTAGGTACTGAAATACATGAGGGTGTGGGTGCCATTCTCCTTATACCCACTGCAGTAGATATGTCAGTAGCAGCGGGAATGGAGACAGCACCATGATTTTGTCTGAAGCCTTCTGAGCAGCTTTTCCAGAGACCTCCAGATAGGCAACCAGACAACTCTTGGTTTTGATGTGAAAAAAATATTTGTAAAGACAAGCCAATATAAAGCAGGGTTGGAGTTTATTAAAGGAGATTTTAATATAGATTATAGGTACAGGGTTAAATGCAAGAGAGGTGCTCAGAAAGACATACCCCAGTACCTGGATATGTCTTTCTAAAAAGTGTGCCTCATTTTGTTGTCTTCGCAATAATCACATGTAGGAAGTTACTATCTTCAACTGGTTACTGAGAAATTTAAATGAGATTACAGTGTGAGTCCTGATCAGCACTCAACAGGATTATAATTTATCAATTCGAACTCCAGATCACAAGAATACGGGAAGTTGGGATATCTTCATTGCAAACACAGTTAATTGTCTCGATTATGAGATTTCTAGAAAGTCTCTAGGAGAGGAATTGAGCCCTAACCAAGGTCATAAATCTTCAGGCCTTAAACCTGGTTCATGGTTGCCTTCACAGAAAGTATCTGCCTATGAAAAGATTACCATCTTTATGTTGGCAACTTCTGCAGCAAATGTTGTCATTTGTGCTGAAGTCCCTACTTCCAAGATAGGGCAAGTCTTCAACCAGACTCCAGAGTGGGGGGACTCCCGTTCTTACAGAAAGCATTATAAGTACAGTCAACCTGCACTCAGGGAAGAGGTTAGGAATCAGTAAAGAGAACACCAATTAGGTAAGAAGCTGAGAGAAACAACTTCCAAGCAAGGGATCATACAAACTGAACACAGAACAGTCCAAAGAAAAAGGACACCCTAGGATGCAGAAAGCAAAGGAGAGGCAAGCCGAAGGAGAAGCCAGGGACCCCTATATCTCAGTACGCAGGAACTTTATACCGTGATTTCAAAGTGCTTTCATTTTACCCAAACATCCACAAAGAGATTGGGGGGGCTTTGGAAAGGTGTGGTGTGATTCAGTTTGCTGTTTACAAAGGAAGGATGCAGATGCTTGGGGGCTTTTAGCCCAGATGCCATGTGCAGAATGGCTTAAAAGGGAGCAATCCTAGACGAAAGCCTGTTTTGTAGTCTGCTGTCAAAATCTATGGAACAGAAAATAGTAGCCCATATTGAGGACTGTCAGTGCATGTGGGAGGGTAATTATAGGGGAATTGAAGTTAATTTAATTTGTATATTTTTTGATTAGGGGAGAGGGGAAAATCACGCATTACTCTTGATTCACTTCGGTAAAGGACACAGGAGTGTGGCGTGAAATGAACGCTGCAAAGGCTGAGACACAGTAATATTTGAGATGCCTTCTGGTAATTTGTGTAAAAATTCAATCACATAATAAAATTTGTAATAGGCATTCCTAGCTTTCCTCTTGAGAATGATTCCAATTGCTAAGAAGAAAACCCAAGACTTCCCCAGTAATTAAGGAGGAAGGGATTAAAATCAGAAAAGGAGCTTAAGAAGAAATGGCAACATATTCCACTAATAAAAATAGGACAGGATAGCAGTACAGAATCAAAAGAAGAAGAAGAAGAAGAAGAAGAAGAAGAAGAAGAAGAAGAAGAAGAAGAAGAAGAAGAAGAAGAAGAAGAAGAAGAAGAAGAAGAAAGAAAGAAAAAAAGAAAGAAAAGAAAAGAAAATGCTATAGATACGGAAAGCAATGGTAGCCAACAGATATTCATGTACCAATATACAAGGTAGATGGACATAATACAGTGTATAGCAAGGGGACTTTTGGGGTGTAATTAAATTAAAGATCCTGAGATGTGATGTTTTACTGGATTATTACCTGGAAATGAGGGTTTGACTGACACGTGTTCCCCATGGGCTTCGGTTATTGTACTTGGTTCCCAGTTGGTGATACTAGTGGGGCATAAAATATGGTGCAGCAATGCTGGGGGGAAATACACCCCTTAGTGTGGCCTCTGATCACCCACAGACTTGCCCTGCTTTCAGTGTGTGCTCTGATTTGTGTTTGCCCCTAAAAATTACTGATCTCTCAGCTTCCAACTTCTGCTGTTGTGATGTTCCCTCTAACTCCCTAGAACCGTGAGCCAAAATAAATTCTTTCTTCCACGAGTTCCTCTTAATGATTGTGTGTTATCACAGCAACAGAAATGCAGCTCACACAGTAAACCCAGACTGAATAGTGACGCTGTTTCCTTTAAGAGAGTGGCAGAAAGAGTCAAAGAAGGGGTGGAGTACATAATAGGAAAAGTGTGTGTGAGAGAGAGACAGAAAATAAATACACATGTGCACACATGCACACACAACTGTGGAGAGAAAGAGAGATGAATACAAGTCATACAGAAAGCCTGTAAAGGCTGGTAAAGAATTTTCCTCTAGACACTTAGGCTGTTTCCATGTTCTGGCATTATGTATAGAGCAGCTATGAACATGGTTGAGCATATGTCCCTGTTATGTGGTAGGGCATTTTCTGGGTATATTCCAAGGAGTGGGATGGCTGGGTCTTGAGGAAGCCCTACTCCCATTTTTCTGAGAAAGTGCCAGATAGCTTTCCAAAGTGGTTGTACTAGTTTGCATTCCCACCAGCAATGAAGGAGTGTTTCTCTCTCTCCACATTCTCGCCAACATGTGGTGTCATTTGAGTTTTTGATCTTAGCCATTCTCATGGGTGTAAGATGGAATCTCAGTGTTGTTTTGATTTGCATTTCCCTGATGACTAAGGAGGTTGAGCATTTCTTTAAGTGTTTCTTGGCCATTTGGTATTCCTCTGTTGAGAATTCTCTGTTAAGTTCCAAGCCCCATTTCGCAATTGGGTTGTTTGGTTTTGTGGTGTTTAATTTCTTGAGTTCCCTCAATAGAAGAATAGACTAAGAAACTGTGGTACATATACACGATGGAATACTACTCAGCTATTAAAAACGAGGAATTCCCGAAATTTGTGGACAAATGGATTGATCTAGAAATTATCATAATGAGTGAGTTCACCCAGAAGCAAAAAGAGACAAACGGTATATACTCACTTATATCAAAACACTAGTCCAAGGGATACGTACCATGAAGATCTTTACTTACCAAGAAAGTGGGTCAGAGGAGAGGATATCCCATTGAGACTTTAGGCAAGAGTAGCATGGAAGAAAGAGGAAATAGTAGGACCCATAGGGTCCTGGAAACCTACAAGAAGAACTTTATGACAGGCAGATCTGGATCCTCGGGTCCTTCTCAAACTATGGCACCAGCCAAGGAGAATATAGGCAGTAAGCTTCGAACCCCTACCAGGACCTAGCCGACGAACATGATATTCTCCACCGTTGAGTGGAGAGTGAGATCTGACTCTCACACGAACTCTGGGGTCCCTTTTCTGACCATGTCCCCTGGATGGGGAGACCTGGTGGCACTCAGAGGAAGGATAGCTAGTTACCAAGAAGAGACTTGATATTCTGAGAGAATATATAGGGGGAGGAGGTCTCCCTCAATCACAGACATAGGGGAGGGGAGAAGGGGAGAAATAGGAGGGAGGGAAGAATGGGAGGAAACAGGGGAAGGGCTAACAATCGAGATGTAATATGAATAAATTAATAAAAAAAAAGGAATTTTCCTCTAGAGCAATGATTGTCAACCTTCTTAATGATGTGACGCTTTAAAACAGTTTTGCATGTTCAGTGACCCCAAGCAATATAATTATTTCATTGATTCTTCATAACTGCACTTTTACTACTGTTATGAATTGTAATGTAGATACTCATTATGCAGGATATCTGATATGTAACCCTGATGGGGGTATGACAAACATTACCTCTGCTCTAGAGAGAAGGATCTCAGTCTTGATAAGCCATTTCAGTCTTCCCAACTCCAGGACTGAGAGAAAAAAAAAATCAACCTTTGTTGTTTGAAACCACAGATGCTGTAACCCATAGCAACAGCAAAAAGAAAATAATGTTCTAGATGACTTGAAGTTTACAATGTAGAATTTATTGGTGAAAAAGATGTAATTGAGGAGAAGTAATGACTTATTTGCATTCTTTTTGATATATCTCTCTGCTGGCATTTTAGCTCAAATTCTGGCATATCTGAGGCAAGACGAAAACTCTGTCAGGTCTTGGTCTCAGGCTATTTTTCTCTCCCACCTTTCTAAGTCCTCTTATGCCCATATTATGTATAAAGCTCAGGACTTTTAGTTATGCTTTGTGGAATGAACTGGAGAAAATTTACTAAGCTGACTTTCAAGTGCATCACATATTCCTTGTGAGAATGCTTGTCAGGAAAAAAAATAGTCTTAGCTTGGTTGGATCCAAAGGTTTGTTTTATTGGGAAATTATTTTCCCATCAAACCTATTTATTCTGGTAACACCTACTCATTGCCTGTACAATACACTATGCAAATTTCCTTGAATGCATTCATGCTAAACTTACCTTCCAAGCCACTTTTTTTCCATTTCCTTTTCTCCCATTTGATACTTATTACACCCAAACATATTTTTTCTGAAACCAAACAGTTCCTATATCCTAGTGCTTCTAAGAAAGGTGGAAAATCAAAAATTAGATTATATGAGATATTAACACTTTCCTGGATCTAAGAATGCATCTCTTCTCTAAATACCTATCACAAATAAATAAAAATATAACATGGGTTCTATGACAGAAATCACACTCACATTTTCAGCAATGGCATTCCCATAGATTGCTGGGAGATCTTCACTGAGACTTCTGCAGCTAGACTGTGATTGAGTCAGAACTGTAAAACCTGGCTAAGAAAGCTCTGCTATGATTCCAATATGAATCAATGACCTTCTCGGAACTAAATCCTTTGTGCCTGCATAAGAGTCATATCAAGTAACAACTGAACAGCATGTTCACCCAATTCCCTGTTTGTGTTAAAGTATTTTTAGGAAGAAAATGTAATTTAGCTTTCTCAATCCTATTGGCACGGTGAAACAAAACGTCCTGTGACTAACAATAGAATCTATGCGGAATCATTTACTGTATCATAATGTGGCATTTGGATAACCCTGGCAGAGCTATGTAATGAGATACTGCTAAAGGTGATTACTTGAAAAAGGACATTTCAAAATTTCAAAGTACATGCACTCTGAACTTGCTACTGAAAGCAGCAAGTTCAAAGTTGGAAATGGTGACTCATGTCTATAATTTTAGTGTGAAGGACGGTGAGAAATGAGGATTATCATGACTTTGTGGCCAGCCTGCACTATGAAGTGAAACTCTCAAAATAATTATAAAATAGAAAAAATAAAGAAACACATTTACCAAAAAATGTTATTTCTATACAACCCAGAATGTGTGTGTATGTGTGTGTGTGTGCGCGCGGGCGTGTGTGTGTGTGTGTGTGTGTGTGAGAGAGAGAGAGAGAGAGAGAGAGAGAGAGAGAGAGAGAGAGAGAGAGAGAGAGAGAGAGAGAGAGAGGTGGGTAAAAATTATTTTGTGAAAATAAAAAAAATTGCGAGTGGAAAAATACTATGTAGTATATGCATTTAAATTTCCAGACCCATTTGCTTTTGCCCCAAAATAGGTAGAGGTATGAAATAATAAAAATGACCAAAGCAAAAGGGGAAAACTTACCTCGCTTTATAATTTGGACCTAGGTTACACTTGGTCCCGAGGGGGTATGATATAACCTATAGACCTGTGTAGGTAGACAGTAATTGTATGTTCATAGATCCTGTGTGGCGTGTCCTCAGAAAGAAATACAAGCCCTCTCATCCTCTTCCTACCTGTACCCAAGTCCCCAACCTGACTCTTTGATGCTACATAGATTGTTATCTAACATGCCATCATTGGTCACCCTCACTAGAATATAACAGTGCAAACGCCAATTCTTTGAACTACCAAATTTGTGTGCCACATGAGCCTTTCCAGTTCATGAGATATTCAGGTTCCCATTATAACGGCAAAAAACCTGAAATATGATGTTTGATTCTTCAAAACCCTTCTTTTAAAACGAGAAAAATAATTGCTACTATTAATCCCCTTTTAAGGAGAAAATTCGGGAGTAGCCAGAAGATATCTAGATAATAAGAACAAAACAGAAAGAGAGAAAAAATCCTCCTTAAGGTAGAATGCAGAGTAAAGCTCGGAACTGTGTGTAAAAAGAGCCAGTGCTGCAAATAGCCAAACCAAGCTGAGCAAAAGAAAACAAACAAGAGAAAAGTGCTATTATACATCAAGTCTTCTAGTTTGGTGTGTGTTGATAAAGACAAACACTACCAAAACAATGATGGATTAGAAAGGGTGTATCGAACTCTGGTGCCCCATATTTGACCACATCCCCTGGAGGGGGAGGCCTGGTGGCACTCAGAGGAAGGACAGCAGGTTACCAAGAAGAGACTTGATACTCTATGAGCATATACAGGGGGAGGAAGTCCCCCTATACAGGGAGAGGAAATCCCCCTCAGTCACAGTCATAGGGGAGGGGAGTAAGGGGAAAATGGGAGGGATGTAATATGAATAAATTAATAAAATATAAAAAAGAAAAGGGTGTATTTGGTGAACACTGTACAACTTACCATCAAAAGAAACCAAGGCAAGAACTCCAGCAGAAACCTGGAGGCAGGAACTGAAGCAGAGACAATAGAGGTATAGTACTTACTGACTTTCTCTCCATGGCTTGCTCAATTTGCTTTCTTATACAACTGAGGCCCAACTGCCTAGGGATGGTACCACCTGATGTGGCCTGGATCCTCTCACACTAATTATTAATCAAAATTCCTCCACAAGATATTTCTATAAAGCAATCAAGATGGAGAAAATTACTCAATTGATATCTATCTTTCGAAGTGACCCTAGTTTCTGTCAAGTTAACAAAAACTAATCAATGCATTAAGCAAGATGGAATCTGAGTAATATCTACCAGCACTGATTTTGGAGGACAAGAATTTCAGAAGGTCCTTGCAAGACCCACTAGATAAATATAACAAGTGTTTAAAAACAGGTGTTACACAACATGAAATGGAGTTAGGGTGTTGAAGTAGTCGAAATGAAGGAAGGAGGAAGGGGAAGTTTTCTTTAAGAGTATGGCCTATATGGCTTCGGGAAGGTAAATAGTACTCCAGTGGATGGACCCACACCCAGGAGTACAGAGTCACCACAAATCAGACTTGGGCTTGCTAGGTTATTAAGAAAAGAGAGTCACATGAGGAAGTTTTGGAGAAGGAGTGTTGATATGAGAGGAGTTAAGGGGTGGAATGGGGGCTACTATGATAAAAATATATATTCTTTGAAATTCTCAAAGAATAACATTTTTACATTAAGAACTGAAAGTAATGATCATGCTACAATCCACAGACCCAGAGAGGATAAGTAACAAGGTGGGCTCAAGGGAGGATACATGGACCTCCCTGACAAGGGGAAATAGAATAGATTTTGTGGGTGGACTTGGGGCAAGTAGAAACAACAACAGGAGGTATCAGATGTGGGGAGCGTGGAGGGAGAGAGTACTGGGAGGAGCAACTGGAATTAGAGCATATTTGAACAACAATGTGAAAATCTAACACAGTGGGAATTCCCTGGAATCTGTTACAAGGGTCACCCTAGTGAAGACTCTCAGTAACAGGGTATACAGAGACTGGATCAGCCATACCCTGTGACCAGGCTAAGCTTCCAGTGCTGGGACTAGGACATTAACCTTCAACCTACAGTCTATCCTGCCTACAAGATGTGCTAGTGTAATAGTGGTGCAGAACTTGTAGGACTGGCCAACCAATGACTGCTCGAACTTCAGACCCATGCCATGAGAGGGAGCCCATGCCTGACATGCCTGGATGTCCAGGAGCCAGAGGGTGGATAGCTGAGAGACCTGGAATAGAGCCAAACATGGCTGGCCAAAAAAAAAAAAGCCAACTAATCGACTCCTAATAATATTCTGTTATGCTCATATATTTGTGCCTAGTCTAATCATCATCAGAGAGGCTTCATCCAGCAACTGATGAAAGCAGGTGCAGAGACCCACAGTTAAATATTAGGCAAAGCTTGGGGAACTCTATGAAAG
Organism: Acomys russatus; assembly: GCF_903995435.1. Classification (NCBI taxonomy): domain Eukaryota; kingdom Metazoa; phylum Chordata; class Mammalia; order Rodentia; family Muridae; genus Acomys; species Acomys russatus. The sequence continues at coordinate 33,701,725 of NC_067144.1, read as the reverse complement.
AGGGGGGAAAGCATTGTAGGAGCCAGGGGGTTCAAAGACACCACAAGAAAACCCATAGAATGAACTAAACAGGGCTCATAAAGGGCTCACAGAGATTTAACTGACAGTCAGGGAGCCTGTGTAGGTCTGACCTAGATCCTCTGCATATATATTATGGTTGTATAGCTTGGTGTTCTTATGGGTCTCTTAGCAGCGTGAGTAGGGATGTCTCCGACTCTTTTGCCTGCCTTTGGAACCCTTTTCCTCCTACTGGGTTGCCTCATTCAGCCTTGTTATAAGGGTCTGTGCCTGGTCTTACTGCAACTTACTATGCTCTGTTGATATCGATGGGAGACCTGCTCTTCCCTGAAGGGAAACAGAGGAAAAGCAGATCTGGTGGAGAAGGGAGGTTGTGGGAGTCTGGGAAGAGTGGAGGAAAGGAAAACTAGTCAGGATATAAGATATGAGAGAAGAAGAAAGAGAAAAAAGGAAAAATATCAAAGTGTTCTGAGATCGAGGGTTATAGGTATGAATGACTCATCAGAGAACCTCAAATAACTACCCTAATAATGTACTCCCAGATCTTCGAAACTAAGGACATTTCAAAATCAGTAGAAGAAAATAATAGTCTGCTGGACCACAAGACAAAAGTTGGTATGTTGAAGAGTAAATGTGATTGACAAGTCATAGCCAAACTGACAGAGAGAGAGAGAGAGAGAGAGAGAGAGAGAGAGAGAGAGAAGGTGGCTCTTAGTTCAAGATAACATTTCTTTTTTTTTTTTTTTTTTTTTTTTTTTTTTTTTTTTTTTTATTTATTTATTCTTGTTACATCTCAATGTTTATCCCATCCCTTGTATCCTCCCATTCCTCCCCCCCCCCATTTTCCCATTATTCCCCTCCCCTATGACTGTTCCTGAGGGGGATTACGTCCCCCTATATATTCTCATAGGGTATCAAGTCTCTTCTTGGCTACTTGCTGTCCTTCCTCTGAGTGCCACCAGGTCTCCCCCTCCAGGGGACATGGTCAATTTCTTAAATACAAAGAGTTAATTTACTTAAACCTGCTGAAGCACAGCTGCAATCACAGTGAACAGCAAATATTATCGATGAGATATTGGAACGTGAGATAGATTTAACCATGATTCAATATCCTCAGCTAAATATTTAACTGGAATATCTAACTCATGGTCAAAAACCAGGAAGCTCAGAGATAAATGATATAAAAAGAACAAACAAATATCCTTTATTTACAGATAATATGATTACAAACTCAAATGACCTACCTAAAATTTGAAGGAACCAGGGAAACTATATCGAGATTGATCATTTTAAGGATAATATGAAAAACTATTGTGACTTTATTCCTTATCAATAAACAATTAGCGGGAGGAAGATTGTAAAATGGTGTATTTATGCAACAACAAATGTTGTAAGGTTCCTGGGGAGAGTTCTTACATTTCAAAAAGCCATACAGAGAAAAATGTGCAATTATTAAAGGGCCACCCAGGTAATAAGCTAGTAAAAACACCAGCACTTATTTTAAGCCCCCAATTCTTCTCCTATTGATAGACACTGCATTGCTAGCTGAAATCACTATAGGGATTGCTTTAAAATTTGATAAGCTATTCTAAAATCTTTATAGAAGATCAAAGAGAAAGTACACCCAAGGCACACATGAAGAAAAAGAGTTCAGCAGAGCGTGTGCTGCTAGGTCTGTTATACCAGAGTTTGATGCGGTCTGTTCCCCAAGGTTGCATTTGCTGCAAACGCACCTCCAGGATGGTGGCAGAACCTTCAAAACGAGATGAAGTAGAGGTCGAGAGGTTCGCAGCTGCATGGAGATTAATGTTTTGAGGGAGCAGGCATTTCTGGATTCGCTCTCCTGATAGGTTCTGTAAAGCAAGGGCACCCAGGTGTTTGGCCCTCCTGCTTGTATCTGGTTCATTGAACTGTTCTGAGCTACGCTGTTGCACAGCCAAAGGCCTTTTGCCAAGGTGACAGCAATAGGCTCTTTAGACTTTCGAGTCACCAGAATTGAAAGCCAAATAAATGTCTTTTCCCTCAGGCTAAGATAAATTGAGACAATTCGATGTTGTGTCAGAGAGTAAGCTCATTGAGACAGACTGGTGGAGCCTGTAAACATTTTCACATACAAATGGAGGCGATGCAGGAGAGAGAGGTGGCATCCGAAACTCCTGGGACTAAGATTCCACCCAAGTAATAATAATGACAGTATTCCACACACAAAATCCATTCATATGAATTCATGACTTAAATAAATGTACAAAACTAAGCTTCAGACTTCTTAAACCAAATATAGGGAAAATCTTTATGCTTCATGATTCAAAAGTTATTATGTTTAGTATAAAAATTAAAATGTTACATTATTTGTAATGAGTCAAATGCATTGACACTAAATTTTACTTAACAAAAACAGTGACATTTTACATTTCTAAGCAGATGCCTCTTAAGCCATTAGAACCTGACTTCAAAACATTTTCAGAAACAATTATTTTCAGAACAAATAACTCCAATTGATAAAATAGTCTGTGACTATTCATATTAGTTTTCTAAAGAAAACTATATTACTATAGTTTTTACATATACATTTATATTATTACACACATATATAATAAACTACATACAGCAAGAAGAACCATGAAACAATCAGAAATTATATAAATGTTACATTCATGGTGTTTTGTCTTTTTGTATTTGGCAGCCTTGAAGAAAGCATCTTTCCTATATTGGTGAGTCTAAAATTCTGAATGTAAATCAATTATCTATCATATCAACTTAAAACATCTATCTAGATCTAAAAATATCTTAACCCCAAAACAGCTAAGTGTAATTGTAAAATTAAACTATCTGGTCTTCAACCCCATCAGAGACTTGAGAAGGAATAGGAAGTGCAGGTTATCAGCTTCCAAAGTGAAAAAAAAAATGACAGAGACAGTTAGCTGTCTGAACAGTCACCAAAAACTCTCTACAATATTGGAGCATCATCTTCAGCCTTCTAGCCCGGTATATCTGACAGACATATGAGGCAGGAATTACTGAGGACTTGCTTATCCTGTCTTGGCAGCGTTTGTCAGTCGACTATGACAGAATTCTGCCTAAAATTGGGCAAGCTTACATGCAGGAGACCATTTTTCTTAATCCTAAAATTGTACCCGTAAATAAAATATGTCCCAATTTCCAGAGCTTCATTTTTAAAAAGCCAATGATCTAAGGAAGGACACAAAAGAAAAATAGTTGCCTCCTTCTTCCATTGTATTGAAAAGGAAGGTTGTTTTATTATCAAATAACCTTAATTTAAGATCTGAATTCTTTTTTTTTCAAGTTTGGAAATATTTTCTACACATTTAGTCATCACATGTTTAAAAGCCACTTAATTCTTTGCTACTAAAATGTGCTCAGGTGTTAATTCATTGTTTACTATCCTTAAACCTATACAATTGTCGTCTTGTCCTTGGAAATAAGCAAGGGTGTGGGAGAGACCCCTCAGTACCAGTAAGAAAAGGCTAGCACATAGGGATAAGGGGCACTCGCTCACCAGCTGTGTCTTTGTGTTTATATCCCGCCCCTTCCTTGTTCTGACTGTCTTGAGGCTAACCACTCACTCTAATACCCTGCTCCTCCTCCCCAATCAGTAAGGAAGAGCCATTTTCCTCCTGAATCTTCAAAGCCACATTCATCCACCAAGCTACCAAAATCAACACAGGTTCCAAAAATCCACAAGGTGGAACTTTATTGGTGGCACTCAACCTGTAAGAAAGAATTCAAAGGAATATTGGTCACCACATACCTTACTCCAGTTTGCAGCTGCTGATCTTGGCATAATTTCTATTGATGTGACTTGAGGACAGCCTCTGGGCCATAATTGAAATAGAAATGTGAAATACAACCAAAAGTCCCTAACAATTCACCCTCCCAACCCACAAAGAGGTTGCCCCAGCTGACCCCAAGGTGGTCCTCCCTCACCGGGCTGCTTGCACTGCTGCTCAGTCTGCACTTCCACTTAGTAAATAAAGCCTTTTGATGACTGGCCTGCTGCACCATTCTATAAATTCTTGTAACCACAAGACAAAACACCTGAACAGAAAGGGATCCGCCGTCCATGGTTGTCCTCTGTCACAACAGTGCTTCCAAGCATACTCCGGGACTTGGATTAGATGTCCAGCATCAAAGTCAAAATAAAAGTTAAGTATTATAATTGTTCCTAAGCTTCTGTCATTGCTTGCAAGTATAACCAGAGGGAAATCACTGGAAATATCCTTCTTGTTCAAACTCATGAGTCATTGACACTAGATGTCTAGTCAATTTTGTGAGCACTGTCACATGTGTACATATGTGACTGTGTCTTAACTTGTTTTCTGCTTTAAAGGGCACCCTGGAAAATAGCTGCCTAAATGTAGAAATGAATAGTTTTACAGGTATGAGTTTTCAGTATATTAACTTAGAAAAAGAGGGAACATAGACCAGTGAATATATTTTCACTGAAATAAAAGTTTTTACACTCCTTTACACTCTGGTAGCATATCCATGTAGGTCTCTTTCAACGCTTTTGCCTTTGAATTGATAATACCAAAATTAACCTAAAGAAAGAAAGACAGTATTGATCTTTGATATAGAAGTATTGAGAAGTACTTCAAAAATAGTGAAATGTTAAATACTTAACAATACAAAATATCAGTTGTTATTTAAACTCAGCTGCAGTTTGCCTCATGGATTCTAAAATATTAATAGCCAAATAATGTTGGTAAACTGGTGACTGGCCTTCCCACACTATAAGCCATCTGCTCATCTTTGCCATGTTTTCAATATAAAGAAAAAGTTCATTCTGTTGGCAGGACCATTTTCTTCCTATTTTGATTTTTCTTACAATAGTCCATGCTTAATTTTCTTTATGTATCACTAATCTCAAAAAGAAAAGAAATAGAATGAAATGAAATTTAATGGTGGATCAAAATGATATTTTATGAAGTTGTTTTAATTTCACCCATTTCTCTACTAATCAAACACACCCTTTATAAAGAAACCCACTAGGTATAAATAACTATTCCCTTGGGCTGCGTATAGTCACCAAGGAAAATGTTTCTGGTGTATATGATAATAGCGTATATGAGATATTTTAAGCTTCTGTTTCTAAAATAATTGCACACAAAAAATTGACTAAAACCTATTGGATATTGGCTCCACATAAAATGAACAAGGATGTGATAGTGCATTGAACACAGACTTTAACTACAGCTATTTGGGGTTTAAACCCCTTTGAGTTCAGATGCTCAACAGCTGTGATTTTATTATCCCTTCAGGTAAATAGGAGGTACCTCCCTCTTTGACAAAGCAGAGTAAAAGCTATAATAGCATCTTTGCACTGGGCAGTAAGTCATCTGAGCTTTGGTCAGTAGCTTGTGCTTAATTAAATAATGTTAAACAAAGTCTAGCACTAGCTTTTTCTTGCTTAAAAGCCCCTTGCCTTTACAACTTCCAACTCCAACTTCCAACTTCCAACAACAGATACAGAAACCGGAACCTACACAACTCAGAAAGATAGCTTCTTCCTGCCAGGCTTAATCAAGTGCTGTGAATTCTATAGACTTTCCCATATTAAAATTCTTTTTTAAAAGCCCTTCATAAGTGGCAGTGGAAAGCATGCTCTTCTCTGATTGCTTGGCAGAAATAAATAAATAAATAAATAAATAAAATTTATTAGGCTCTAGTCTGCATTCTTTCGGCATCATTTATGGCTAAAAAAAAAAAAAAAAAAAAAAAAAAAAAAAAAAAAAAAAAAAAAAAACAAAAACAAAACAAAACAGCAGTGGCTCCAAAGGAAGAGGTAAGCAGTGAACTCAGAAACTCATCTCTCCTTCATTTTGCTAAGAGGCCATGCTCATCTCAGGGAGGTTTTGACAAGCAGCCACAGCATCAGTGAGTTCATCTCTGGAATTCTCTTTGCCCAGTGAAAAGGCCCTTTCCAACAAAGCTCATTTCTGTGGTTACATCATTAAAACTGTAACAAAGAAACCAAGTCTCCCATTTTTCATAATCTTGGAAGGACACCTTACACAAAAATGGCTACTCTGAGGACTGATTTTTTTTTTTTTTTTTTTTTTTTTTTTTTGAGTCGTTTAGCCTGGGATCTAAGAATGAGCGCTAACATTCCTACTGCTAAGGCATTTTAAGTGTTCTCTGTAGGAACAGATACTTATGTTGTTCATGTAAATTTACTGAATTATCCTTTATTAGATACTCAAGGATTCTTTGTTCAAACGACTGTGTAAAATGCATGTATGTCTAATATTTTACACATCACTTGCACACAATTTTTCAGCAGTACCTGCCTGTTCCAGTTCTCTAACATTGCACAGGAAACTTCCTCTTAGTCATATCATGTTTAGTATTGAGCATGGAAAATAATTTTTAAAGACACAGAGAAGATAGTCTGAACACAAATACATTTTTCATCCTTAACTTGATGCCATCCAGTTGCTACAGCTGCCCTCAAAAATACAGGGAACAATAACAAAATATTTTATTCTTAGTGTCTTACTCTTTAATTTTATTTGTAATTAAATTATTTGTGCATGTCTGTGTCTCTTTTTCTCTGTTTCTCTGTCTCTCTTTGTGTGTGTGTATGTGTGTGTGTGTGTGTGTGTGTGTGTGTGTGTGTGTGCACATACATGCATGTGCACGCACATAAACTCACAGTTGCCAAGGGTTAGGCCCACTGGAGCTGGAGTTAGAGGTAATGATGAACTGCCTGCCCAGTGTGGGTTCTTGGAACCAAACTCAGGTCCTCTACAAGAGCAATATGCACTCTTAGCCACTTAGGCACCTCCCTAGTCTCCCAAACCTATTTTTATAAGTAAAAATTGCATGAGCTAGAGATTCTTAACTACTGATTAGAATTTTAGTGGCCCCAATATATCAATCATTGCAATGAAATATTCAAGTCAGTTCTGATAAGAAAAGAGTGAACACAGAGCATTTGGCTGATATATATTACCTATATTACCCAGTAATCTAAGAAGTTCTGAAGCTACAATTTGTGATTATTACTTATACTACAACTTTTCAAGTTTATAAAAGATATTTTAACAATGTTAGGCTAAATAAAACAAACTCCATCTTGCATGAAGTGTTTGCTTAAAGATTATTTTCTATCCCGTCAAGGATCAGATGAAATACTGATGAGCATAATTGACTATTTATCAAAAGTAGAGATCGAGCAACCAAGAAAAAGCAAAGTTATGGGTCAAATTCTAATTTCATTTACAAACATTTTGCCCCAGAGATTTATCTCTATAAAATATGTCAGAGTAAAAAATATATACAGAATGCAATTAGCTACTAACTTGTATTCTGTGCTTAATATTACAAACAAATTCAAATAGAGATTCTTTTTACTTAGCATAAAGAAATAAGTGGACTTCCTAAAATGTACTTGGGATTGAACGAGAAAGGTAGTAATTCCAGGATGGATAAAGCTGAACAAGACTCTAACATTGTTGGAGTGTTCACAATGAAAGAAACAGACAACAAGCAATAATGAATACAGAGCATAAAATGTATTATGTACATGGTGTATGGCAGTACAGAATGGGAGTTAAGAAAGCTTTGACCGATTGAAATCTAGGTTTTCAAGATGGCGGCGAGCAGTGTGGACCGCGTTTGGAGGCTCCAGTGAACAATTGAGGGAATTGCACAGATTTCTGAGCCAGGAACACCGAGGTCTGAACATCACGGCAGCGGGAGTGCTCCACGGTTCGGAGGGACCAGGGTGCGGAGGACCTGCGTGCCCCTGCGCACAGGAGGAGCGTGGATTTTCTCTGATTGGAGCGGCAGCGGCAGAGGCAGCAGCACCAGCGGCACCAGCAGCGGCGGCTGAGGTTTGCAGCTCATAGCCTTCTGGTGGAGGCGATTGGTGTGGTGGCTGGTGGGAGTTGCTGCGGGAGAGGAGACTCGGGGCAGGATTTGGGTTGTGTGGAGCCTTAGGACCCAGACTAGACTCGGCAGACAGTTCGGCCCCAGAGTCCCGGGTACTGGCCCAGCCCAGCAAGCAATTCTGCCCAAGGCACTAACTCAGCTTCGGCCACAACTTCCCTGCTGTGGCGCAGGCTTAGTTGAGCCCGCAGCTCCACGCTAGGCAGCCCCTCAGCTCAGCGGCAGCTCCCCTGCGGTGACACAGTCTGGGCAGAGCACTTGGTTGAACCACAGGCGCTAAATCAGAGCAGCCGCAATTCTCCTGCTGTGGCACAGGCTTGGCCAAGCACTCAGTTCCACCCTAGGCGCCACCTCAGCTCAGCAGCAGCTCCCCTGCAGTGACACAGTCTGGGCAGAGCACTTGGTTCCACCATTGGCGCTAACTCAGAGCAGCCGCAGTTCTCCTGCTGTGGGGCAGGCTGGACAGAGCTCTCGGTTCCACCAGCTCTAAGACTCTGGTTGGACACAGTGTGCAGTTTGAATCCAGAGTTCCTGGCTGAGATTGGTAGTCAGTTCGGGCCCTGAATCAATAACTGACCATAGCACGCACTTTGGGCCAAAAGGCCCTAGCGGAGCTTGGTGCGTAGTCCCAGCCCCAAAATTCTGGCTGGACCCTGTGCGCATTTTGGACCCAGAATCCCTAGCTGAGCTCGGCAGACGGTTCAGGCCCTGAGAATCTAGCTGAGTTCAGCCCGTAGTTCGGGCCCAGTGTTCCTGGCTGGACTTGGCAGGGAACACAGAAGGCTGTGGATACCTTGGCCTGACCAAACGCTCATTCAGAGACCCAGAAAAATTGCAGGTTCCACAGCACAGGGGGGCTGAAGATCACTGGCTGTGAGAGACCAGAACAACAGGGCTAACCTGCTAACATCCACACCAGTGAAGCTTTGAGCTCCCAGCCTAGGGAAATCGTGAGAAAATAAGTGAATCTATCGTCAGACACCCTCCATCCAACTCTGGAAGCTACCCAACAAAAACAAAGACGGCAAGATGTCTAAAGGACAACGAAAAAGCATACGCAAAAAACCCCAAAACAACATGGCGTCTCCAGTTTCCAGCTATCCCAAAGAAAACAACCCAGAGAACTCAAATACAACGGAAATACAAGAAAATGAACTCAAATCCTTAGTAATGAGGATGATAATGGAGGAAACAAATAAAATTTGTAATCAAATACAGGAAGACGCAGACAAACAGGTGAGAGACATAAAAGAAGCACATAGAGTGGAACTGGAAAAATTGCAGGAAAATGCAAACAACCAGATGAAAGAAATAACTAAAACGGTTCAAGCTCTGAAGACCTATAAAGAGGCAATGGAAGAAACTCAGGAATACACAAAAAATCAGATGAAAGAAATCAAAAAATCAGTTCAAGATCTGAAAATGAAAATGGATTCAATGATAAACACACAGACAGAAGTAAAACGAGAACGTGAGACCTCAGAGAAGAAGGTGAGCAACACAGAGGTGAGCTTTTCTAACAGAATCCAAGAGATGGAAGAACGAATCTCAGGTCTAGAAGATACAATCACAGATATTGAATCAACCATTAAAGAAAATGCCAAATCCGGAAAACTCCTGACACAAAACATCCAAGAAATTAAGGACACCATGAAAAGAAGAATCTGAGGATAATAGGCATTGAAGAAAGAGAAGACATCAGACTCCAGGGCCCAGAAACTATTCTCAACAAAATCATAGAAGAAAATTTTCCCAATCTAAAGAAAGAAATGCCTATAAACATACAAGAGGCCTACAGAACACCAAATAGAATTGACCAGAAAAGAAAAACTGCCCGCCACATAATAATCAAAACAAAAAACATGCAGAACAAAGAAAAAATATTAAAAGCTGCAAGGGAAAAGGGCCAAATAACATTTAATGGTAAACCTATCAGAATTACACCCGACTTTTCAGCAGAGACCATAAAAGCCAGAAGGGCCTGGACAGAGATCCTGCAAACCCTAAGAGACCACAGATGCCAGGCCAGACTACTTTACCCAGCAAAATTATCAATAACCATTGATGGAGAAAACAAAATATTCCATGACAAAAACAAATTCAAACAGTACCTAGCCACAAATCCAGCTTTACAGAAGGTACTAGAAGGAAAACTTCATCCCAAAGGGTCAAGCTACAACCAAAACTACCCAGGAAATAGATAACTATCCCATGGCAAAAACACAACTATACAAACGCTCGACTGGAAACAACATCAAAATTAAGACTCTTAACAGTCACTGGTCATTAATATCTCTCAACATCAATGGCCTCAATTCTCCAATAAAAAGACACAGACTAACTGAATGGGTACATAAACAAGATCCAACATTCTTCTGCATCCAAGAAACACATCTCACCCATAATGAAAGGCATTACCTCAGGGTAAAAGGTTGGAAAAAAATATTCCAAGCAAATGGTCACAAGAAGCAAGCAGGCGTAGCCATTTTAGTATCGAAACAAAATAGACTTTCAACCAAAATTAATCAAAAGGGATGAGGAAGGACACTTCATACTCATCAAAGGTAAAGTCAACCAAGATGACATCACAATTCTGAACATCTATGCTCCCAATACATGGGCACCCACATTTGTAAAAGATCTCCTAAAAAAGCTTAAACCACACATCGATCCCCACACAATAATAGTGGGAGACTTCAACACCCTACTCTCACTGAAGGATAAGTCATTGAAACAGAAACTAAGCCGAGAAATAACATCATTAACCAATAGCATGGGCCAAATGGATCTAACAGATATCTATAGAACCTTTCACCCAAACAAGAAAGAATACACCTTCTTCTCTGCACCCCATGGAACCTTCTCCAAAATTGATCACATCGTAGGTCACAAAGCAAGCCTCAATAGATACAAGAGGATTGAAATAATACCTTGTATCCTATCAGATCATCATGCTCTTAGGCTGCAATTCAACAACAACAGAAATAACAAAAAGCCTACACGTACGTGGAAACTAAACAACTCTCTGCTAAATGACACCTGGGTCAGGAAAGAAATAAAGAAAGAAATCAAGGAGTTTCTGAAATTCAATGAAAATGAAGAAACAACATACCCAAATTTGTGGGATACATTGAAAGCAGTGCTAAGAGGAAAATTCATAGCACTAAGTGCCTTTAAAAAGAAATTGGAAACATCGCACATAAGCATCTTAACAACACAACTGGAAGCCCTAGAAAAAAAAGAAGCAGAAACACCCAAGAGGAGTAGACGCCTGGAAATAATCAAACTCAGGGCTGAAATTAACAAATTAGAAACTATGAAAACAGTCCAAAGAATCAATAAAACCAAAAGCTGGTTCTTTGAGAAAATCAACAAGATAGACAGACCATTAGCCAAACTAACTAAAAGGCAGAGAGACAGTATTGAAATCAACAAAATCAGAAATGAAAAGGGAGACATAACAACAGACACGGAAGAAATTCAAAGAATCATAAGCTCCTACTTTGAAGGCATATATGCCACAAAATTTGAAAATCTAAGGGAAATGGACGATTTTCTTGATCAATTGCACTTGCCAAAGTTGAATGAAGAACAGATAAACAAGCTAAATAGTCCCATTTCCCCTACAGAAATAGAAGCAATCATCGATGGTCTCCCAACCAAAAAAAGCCCAGGGCCAGATGGTTTCAGTGCAGAATTCTACCAGACCTTCAAGGGCGAGTTAATACCGATACTCTTCAAGCTATTCCAAAAGATAGAAATGGATGGAAAATTACCAAATTCATTCTATAAGGCCATAGTCTCATTGATACCTAAACCTCACAAAGACTCAACAAAGAAAGAGAATTTCAGACCAATTTCTCTTATGAACATAGATGCACAAATACTAAATAAAATACTTGCAAAACGAATACAGGAACACATCAAAGATATCATTCACCATGACCAAGTAGGCTTCATTCCAGGCATGCAGGGATGGTTTAATATACGGAAATCCATCAATGTAATCCACTATATAAACAAACTGAAAATAAAAAACCACATGATCATCTCCTTGGATGCAGAGAAAGCATTTGATAAAATTCAACATCCATTCATGTTTAAAGTTTTAGAGAGATCGGGGATACAAGGCACTTTCCTCAACATAATAAAGGCTATATACAGCAAGCCAATAGCCAAAATCAAAGTAAATGGTGAGATACTCAAGGAAATTCCTCTAAAATCGGAAACAAGGCAAGGCTGCCCACTCTCTCCATATCTCTTCAACATAGTACTCAAAGTTCTAGCCAGAGCAATAAGACAACAAAAGGAGATCAAGGGTATCCAAATGGGAAAGGAGGAAGTCAAATTATCCCTATTTGCAGATGATATGATAGTGTACATAAGTGACCCTCAAAATTCCACCAGAGAACTCCTAAAGCTGATAAACACCTTCAGCAAATTGGCTGGATACAAAATTAACTCAAAAAAGTCTGTAGCCTTCCTATACACAAATGACAAGCTTGCAGAGGAAGAAATTAGGAAAACCACACCCTTCACATTAGCCACAAGCAATATAAAATATCTAGGAGTTACCCTAACTAAGCAAGTGAAGGGCTTGTATGAAAAAAATTTCAAAACTCTGAAGAAAGAGATTGAAGATGATCTGAGAAGATGGCATGATCTTCCTTGCTCATGGATCGGGAGAATTAACATAGTAAAAATGGCCACCCTACCAAAAGCAATCTACAGATTCAATGCAATCCCTATCAAAATACCCACACAATTTTTTACGCTCATTGAAAGTTCAATTCTGAAATTCATATGGAAAAACAAAAAACCCAGAATAGCTAAAACAATCTTGTACAATAAAAGGTGCTCCGGAGGAATCTCCATACCTGATCTCAAATTGTACTATAAAGCAATAGTAATTAAAACAGCATGGTACTGGCACAGCAACAGGCTGGTTGATCAGTGGAATCGAATCGAAGACCCAGATATGAATCCACACACATATGGTCACTTGATTTTTGACAAAGAAGCCAAATCCATTCAATGGAAAAAGGATAGCATCTTTAACAAATGGTGCTGGTCTAACTGGAGGTCTATGTGTAAAAAATGCAACTGGACCCATATTGTCACCTTGCACAAAACTCAAATCCAAGTGGATTAAAGACCTCAACATAAAACCAGAGACACTAAGCCACTTAGAGGAAAAAGTGGGAAAGAGCCTGGAACACATTGGCACAGGAGACAACTTCCTGAACAGAACACCAACGGCCCAGGCCTTAATGTCAACCATTAATAAATGGGACCTCATGAGGCTGAGAAGCTTCTGTAAGGCAGGAGACACTGTCAAGAGAACAAAGTGACAGCCTACAGACTGGGAAAAAATCTTCACCAACCCTACATCTGACAAAGGTCTAATATCCAAATAATAAAGAACTCAAGAAATTAAACACCACCAAACCGAATAACCCAATTGAGAAATGGGGCTTGGAACTAAACAGAGAATTCTCAACAGAGGAGTATCAAATGGCTGAGAAACACTTAAAGAAATGCTCAACCTCCTTAGTCATCAGGGAAATGCAAATCAAAACAACTCTGAGATTCCATCTTACACCCATCAGAATGGCTAAGATCAAAAACTCAAGCAACACCACATGCTGGCGAGGATGTGGGGAGAGAGGAACACTCCTTCATTGCTGGTGGGAATGCAAACTAGTACAGCCACTTTGGAAATCTATCTGGTGCTATCTCAGAAAAATGGGAATAGGGCTTCCTAGAGACCCAGCTATTCCACTTCTTGGAATATACCCAGAAGATGCTCCAGCACACAACAAGAAAATTTGCTCAACCATGTTCATAGCAGCCTTATTCGTAATAGCCAGAACATGAAAACAGCCTAAGTGTCCCTCAGTAGAAGAGTGGATAAAGAAACTGTGGTACATATACACTATGGAATACTACTCAGCTATTAAAAACAAGGAATTCCCAAAATTTGTGGATAAATGGATTGAGCTAGAAATGATCATAATGAGTGAGTTAACCCAGAAGCAGAAAGAATCAAATGGTATATACTCACTTATATCTGCATACTAGCCCAAGGGACATGTCCCATGAAAGCCTTCACTTACCAGGAAACTGGGACAGAGGGGAGGGCATCCTATTGGGACTCTAAATGAGAGACGCATGGGAGAATAGCAAAATAAAAGGATACAGAGGGTCCTAGAAATCTACAAGTAGAACAATATGATAGGCAGATTTGGGCCCAGGGTTCCCGCTCAAACTAAGGCACCAGCCAAGGACAATACAGGAGGTAAACTTTAAACCCCTTCCCAGATCTAGCCAATGGTCAGAAGATTCTCCACAGTTGAGTGGAGAGTGGGATATGACTTTCTCACGTACTCTGGTGCCTCACATTTGACCATGTCCCCTGGAGGGGGAGACCTGGTGGCACTCAGAGGAAGGACAGCAGGTAGCCAAGAAGAGACTTGATACCCTATGAGAATAAGAATATATAGGGGGAGGTAATCCCCCTCAGGAACAGTCATAGGGGAGGGGAATAATTGGAAAATGGGGGGGGGGAGGAATGGGAGGATACAAGGGATGGGATAAACATTGAGATGTAACAAGAATAAATTAATTTTAAAAAAAGTTTAAAAAAAAAAAGAAAGCTTTGACTAAAACAGATGTTTTAGACATGCTTAAAAATGAACAAATACTGGGGAGAAACTGCAATGTTTTGAAATTAAGAATCAATCATTTAAATTAAAAATTCAACGAACGCAGGTTTTTCAATTTATCTACAAAATAATAATGATTAATACCTAGGATGCAGCCCAGAGATAGAATTTGACATCCCACTCCACAGATCCTTGCTTGGCCATGTTCATTGAGGCTCCATTCACAAAGCTGGGCATGGAAGCAACCTAACTGTCCTTTCACTGATGGATGGAAAATGAAATGTGGTTTATATACTCTTCAGCTGTAAAGAAAAGTAAAATTTACAGGAGAGTGGATGGAAATAGAAAACAAAACTGAGTGAAGTTACTCATATCCAGACAGGCACCTCATATTTTTCTCATCTGCATTTTCTCATTCAGAATCTTCAGATTTGAGTGCACGACATGGATTGACCATAGAAATCAATAAAGTTTTAAGGCATTGCACAAGGAGGGGCTTGAGACAATACCAGGATTCTGGCAATATGAACAGACATTGTATGGTAAAGAGGAGTTGAAAGATGAGGAGCAGGAAACTTCCAAGTCAAAATATACTTATGTGTCACTGCAGAAAGATGTGATCTAGAGTAATGTGCCTGAAGAAAGGCTGGACCCATCAGTGTCTCTTCTGCCCGACAGCCTGAAGGGCACCAGAGTAGCATCTAGTCAGATCCTAGCCATCTGTAAGCTAGGCAGCAAGGTGATGATATAGTCCTGTTCAAAGCCAGTGTAAGATTTCTCTATGTCCTATATTTAAAGTGAGTGGTGGGGAGGAGACACCTTAACTGCCTGCACACAATAACTCACTTTTTTCTGCTTTTGACTATTGATATAGTGTGGCCAGGTGCTTCAAGTCCCTACTGCTTCAATTACCCTACAGTGATGAGCTATAACATGAAATTGTGAGTTAAACAAACCCTTTCTCCCTTAAACTGTCTTTACTCAGGGTATTTTACCACAGAAACAGGAAATGAAACTAGGCCAGCCCTTAACACAGACATTTGTCAGTGTTGGTCAGAAGAAGAGACAAATACTGTATGTTACTAGTAGTACTGGGTTTCCATCACACTTAAAGTTGTATCTCATCATGTCTATGTCCCAAATGTGCTTCTGCAAGCAGCATGACAATGTGCTTCTAGGAAGCTGGTTCCCCCACCAAAACTAGCTTGCGTAGGTCCATAAATCAGGCTGGTAGATTATGTGCTGGCTCTTCATTGTCCTCTCTTGAAGCCAAACTGGAATAGCATCCTAATAACTATAGGAGTGGACCAAGGGGACCTTCCAACATCAGCAATTGGAGTGGAAGTGTCAGTCTACATCTGGGATCTGCATGGCAGAGGATGCAGCATATTATTATTCAATATAACCCATTTAGATTTGTTGGCAAACATGCGCTGCATAGAAAACAACCTATTTAAGGACAGGAGTTATTTTTCCCAAGAGGAATAGTAATTATTGGCATTTTAAATGGTGACTCTGGCAAGAGGAGAACATTTAAAAATATATGACATAGTCAGATAATATATATGATTATTTATGATGTTATATACGACAAAAAACACACAATAACAAATGCCTATGTATCAATACCCATCAATTGTATGAGAAATGGTTTGGTTTTTTTTTTCCGTCCTACTATCACTATGAGACAAAATGAAGAGTCTTGGAGGGAGACAGTGATATGAGAGTCCCCAAACATAACTGAGTTAATTAAAAGTGCCAAAGTTTATGGAAAGAACAGAACAAGATGTGTCTACTGAGCTGTGTTCCTTTCCTCTTATCTACAACACCCATCTACTTTCTTTGCCTTTCAGACCTTTTCACTTTATAAGCATATACTTGTAGATACCCAGTGAAATTCTCCATTGCCCTTAGTGAATGTGAGCTGGAGATGCCTCCCTGTCCGTGACAGTCTGGCATTCCTGTGTCCTGTAGATGCAGTCTCGAGCTCCTCCATTGTAAGACTCTGTTCATTGGATAGCCCAGCCATTCTCTAAGCTCTGAGCAGTGCCAGATAGAAACAGGAGCACCTAAGACAACTGTGAAATACTGAAAGACACCAGCCATAAGTAGAAAATGTAGCCTTCAAATATTTAGAAGAATGCTTCTGCTCAGTGGTACATCACATGCTGATAGCTATTGTAGAAAATGACTTCTGTTTCCGTGACTGAAAATAACTGAAATGTCCCCTTGCAGTTGTGAATGCCAGCAGTCACAAGTCAGAATCTGGTGGATTCAGTCAGTCCTGGGCTTATTGACACTTAGTCTATAGTCACATTACTTTGCCTTGTTCTTTACAAAGAAAAAAAAAAAAACTACTTCTACTTCTCAGTTGTAAGATACATGCAATCACAACTAGGTGTGCTCATGTGATCCTGTGCTCGTGGGACCTTAACTTTATCTTAAGTATTTAACTAGTAGTTACAGATTTTGAAGATCAGCACACAGACATTTTTTTTTTTTTTTTTTTTTTTGGTGCCTCATTATTCAAACCAATACAAATAAAGATTGTTTGAATCCTTAATGGGTAGTAACAATATTTTAACCAGAACCTTCACACACGCATGAACTTAGAGATATTCAATTTCTTCCTGAAACCCTTAAAAACGTCTGCATAACCCACTTCTGGAACCATCTTTCTCCCATTATAAATATGACTATGCCAAGCTGGTCTGAGAAGTAGCATGATAACTTACAGCACTCCATAAATCTTTTTAACAAGTTGCTTTTCTTAGTCAGTGTTCTACTGCCGTGAAGAGACACCATGACAACAGCAACTCTTGCAAAGCAAAGCCCTTAATTGGGCCTTGCTTATAGTTTCAGAGGTTTAGCCCATTGTGCTCCTGACAGGAAGCATGGCAGCCTGAAGGCAGACATGGTGCTGCAGAAGTAGCTGGAGTATTGCATCTGGATTCATACGCAAAAGAGAGACCTTGCCAGGGCCCTTGAAATCTCAAAGTCCAAACACTTCCTACAACAAGACCACACCTACTCCAGCAAGGCCACGCCTCCCAATGACTACGAAGTAGTGCCGCTCCCAGAGGACCAAGCATTCAAGCCTATGAGTCTATGGAGGGCCTTCTCATTCAAACCACCACACCCTGTAGTTTCCAATACTTTTTAAATGTGGGTTGGCAGTTAGTAAGAGAAAGATGAGACCTTTATATTACTGACACCATTGCTAAGATATGTGTCTGTTGATTCATTTTACATACTACTTTTGTTAGTATTGATACTAGGTATGGCAGCCCCCTCTGGGCTTCAGTTTCCTTAGCTGCTAAAACTATAGACCTATATATTGTGATGTGTTACAGGACTATTTGGCAAAAAAAAAAAAAAAAAAAAAAAAAAAAAAAATATATAAATATATATATATATATATATATATATATATATATATATATATATATATATATTTCCTGAGAATTGTAGACAATTATCAAAATACATAAAGTTTTAGATTTAAGAATATAGATAGGTAAATGATAGATGACGATATATAGATGATAGATGATAGATAGATAGATAGAGATAGAAAGATATAGATAGACAGATAGATATAGATAGGTAGATAGATAGATAGATAGATAGATAGATAGATAGATAGATGATAGACAGACAGATAATTGGGCCAAAATCAAAGAAATTATTTTATAAACCTTCAGAGAAAAGACAGAACCATAGTAAAATAAACCAAAAGAACATTTGTTACAACGCTGCTCAGGGAGTACAATAGACGGGGGAGAATGGTGAGCCTTCCAGGGCTGAGTTAAACTCTTCCTTCTGAAATTCTAGGCAGAGCTAAATCACAACACAGAAGCAAAGCAAAAGAAAAATATGTTCATTTTTAAAAAAATTCCGCTCACATATACTTACCAAAGAAATTATTAGGAGACAACTCAGGAAGGAAGTTAGAAATTTATGTTAATGAGGAAGTAAGATGCAAAAACAATGGTAAGCAGAGAAATCAGCAAGCATAATAAATCTAATCAAGTATTGTGAGAAACACTAATTATAATGAATTCACAAGGGATAAAAAGCTAGAAAATAAAATACAAAAAGTTGATGCCTAATGTATTTCTATGGATTCCTACTTTCTTCAGTACATGTATAATATAGTTTGATTCTCATAACAAATTTGTGAAAGCATTACTAATAACGGGCTCACTTACTGATAGAGAGACCAGACCAGAAAAGACTAGCTTGATTAAGAAACCACATTTGGAAAACAGAAGACTCGGGGTGTGACCCCATTACTCACTAGTATCCTGATCTGCTACTAGAAGTTAGCAATATAGGAGAAATATTTTAAGAGCATGACAGCAATACTTACATTAATATGGAGAAGAATGACTGTAATTAAAGATTTGTATCATTCAGAGAGAAATTAGAGGCACTGATTACAGCTAAGCTTTGCTCCAAAAAATAAGAAAAACCAACCAGTTCTTTTCTAAGGAGTTAGGAGGGGGTGTTGAGGAAACTATCAGCATATATATTCCCTACAATATAATCCTTCTCTTCATGAGTCTGTACCAGACACTCTTACACCTATACTACAAGGTGTGTGTGTGTGTTATGCACATGTGTGTGAGTACATATGTATATTTTTGGAACTAGTATTTGTAATAAAATAATATTGTAAATATTATAATTTGTATTGAAACTTAGTACAATACAGCATTGAGCATCATATAATGAAACAAACTTAACACCCAGTATGAAGAAAATGGATACCATTATCAATATCAAGGAGGTGAATAAAAAGGTTGCTGAGTTGACATAGTATGCGCATCCATAGAGTAAACATAAAAGGCTCCCAAATCTACTGAACATTCTGCTAAAGAATTTTAGAACATTTAGGACTGAAAATGTTCATGTCTGGTATCCTTTAACTAATAAAATCTGTGAAAATATTGTACAAATTGAAAAAGATAAATCTGAAACATTTGTGACCCTCCGTATTTCAGACAAGAGATAAATGGCCCATAGTTATTGTTGAACTGTAAAATGGGGTGACCTGTTAGTTTGGGCACAGGAAATAAAACATTACAAAGAAACAAGGAGGTAAGATGGGAGAACACAGTAGAAGCAGCAGCACACACATGGATAAGACCTACTTCCGGTGTTGTATCTCTTCAGCCGCTTGGTAGACGCTTCCCATGTGAACGAGCAAGTGAGCCAGTGATGAGTGTGAGTCACTAACCGAGATGAATGACTTCCTAAAACTGTAAGAGAGGGGAAAATATAAGTTCATGGATGAGCACACAATAACAAAAGAACACTCAAATGCATGAACTGTATGCCTCACAAACAGTGGAGATTTACAAGGAAATGAAAACTCAAAGGATAGGTAAACCTAAATGCCTTTCATAGCTATATAATGCATACTAATAAAAATATATAATATTGAAAATAATCATGTGAGCTGATGGTAATAAAAAGAGAAAAACTCTGCAAGACTTATTTGTAAGAATGTTCCTGTATCCAGGCTTACAGGGGCCACTCTTATATGTGGATTTTAAAACCTACTTTGTTGCCTGGCCATTGCAATCCTTCCTAGGTTTTACACCCTGCTGTAGGAAATAAGAATGGAAGAAGGTCAAAGACATCCTTCATTCTCCATAAATTTTCTGAAATTCCTCCAACTTACAGTGGTTTGGGTATCAGATCCCAAATCTCATCATAAAAGTACATTTATTCCCCGTGGGAAGTACAGTGACATGACAAGCCATGAGTAGCTGACCATCCTTTAAAGAAGACTCACAGATGGACTCAAAGAAGAATACAAAATGAAAGCATGCAGGAACTGGGTATTAAGCAATAAATCCTGTCCTTTTTCATTCAGGTTTCTCACAAACTCGCTGGGAGAAGAAAGTGAGTTTTCTGGCTTCACTTTCCAATTCTGTTATCAAGCTACATTGTGAACTGAGGAGTAATTGTACTTAATAGCTTCACAGAGTAATCCAGGCATGTATGAATTCATAATCCTCACATATCTGTGAAATACTGTTCTTACTATTCACCAAAAAAGTAGTCAATAAAAGGCACCCATAATTATTATTACTGGTAGCATTCAGGGTTTTTGTGATGGGACAGTTAGCATCCTATGACATAATAGAGCATTGTTCTCACAGATTATTCAGTGTGATAAGTTACTTGATGGTGTTTCTAGTGCAGAATTCCAAGACTCACCTCTAGCTATTATGAGTCCTCTCTTCTGGAATTAAAGTAGAGAAATCAATAGCTATGAAAACTCCCCCAAACAATTCTAATCTAGGTGGCACTTAGAAAATACTTTGACATACAATTGGAAGTACCCTTAATAAGCTAATCAATTGACCAGAGAATGGTAAAACTATCGACAAACTATCCTAATGATAGTAGGCTACTTGGGCATCTCTAGCCCACCACAATATCATCTAAGCCAATATAAAAATAAAGGTGTACATTCAGTACACACATTTGAATCTAGGTCCGAATATTCCATCCTAAATCTAAAGTTCACAAACTGGATAAAGTTCTGAAAGGACTGATGCCAGGATTCTGTAAATCATGCAGCACTGTTGGCTCAGCCTCTTCCCCAAGAATTTCAAAGACTAATACCGGAGATAAAAATGTAGTGCTGTATCTGCAATTAACCACAAATTATCAGGTGGTTGTATCTAATCCTGTCCTTTGAGAGATCATATTTCAAGGAAAATAAACAAGATTAAAAAGACAAATGAGAATTTAAACCAGTAGAAATGGAAAGGGTGAAGATCATAGATATGGGAAAACCCCACAGCAAGAAATAGTTGAGTCCAGGCCCATATCAGAAAGCCCAACATTTCCCTCAGCCCTGTCTGCCTGAGATGTGAGATGACCATAGAACGACAGGTTAAGTTGGGCACAACCCCAGGAGAGTGAAACTCTCTGAGGACTTCACAAGAATGCATATCACTTTCCAAATAGTTCAACATTCATAAAAACTAGAATTCCATTGATCTTATTTCTTTCTATTTTTAAATTTGTTTTCTGAATTTATTCACAAAAGAATTGTCTTTGCACGGCTTGCTTTTCTACAATTTCATGATAAGTCTTTTTAAATGGCTTAAAAACAACCTCCTTCCTACCTTATTAACTCAAGCTAACTGGATATGAAACAGCTCAAATTACAAAAGATGCTAAAATTAACTTCTTAGTTCCCTATCAAATTAATTCTGCCCACTTCTTTTCCCTAATGTGTAAGACCTGCTCTCCCTCACTTCCTTCTTTGGAGAAAGCATCTTCTGTAACCTGCATCCAAACAATGTCATCTCTTGCATTTCTGCTCCTCCACCAGAGATCCATCTAAGGAAGGTAGGAGCCCTTTGTCCTGCACCTTATAATTATTTTCAGCTTCCCTCCTTTTATCTTAAAATGTTCTTTTTGACTTAGCATTTGTCTGTGAGATTTTGTTCAAATTCTCTCTTTCCCCCCTCCCTCTCCTCTTTTCTCCCCCCACCCCCTCCCACACATATAAGCACAATCATGCACACAAACTGAGAATATAGAGTAGACACAGAAAGGCCTCAGCCTCCTTGCTAAGCTAAGGGACACACAGCCAGTTATTGAATTCACCTGGAAGAAAGGAAAGCAAACAGAGTAACAGCATGCTGAAGGTGTGAGATAGCCAGAGGGATATAAATATCCACCTCAGCAAACAACTTCTTTCCTGCTTGAGCCACAGACACAGAAAATTAGGAAGAGCAATATACATACATGCCCACTTATGTAAAAGTAGCTTGTGAATACAGCATCCTTGTAAAATTGTGGCCTTAAATTTCTGTTTTGCAGGGAACCATCAATGTACATGATTCTTACATGATTCTTCATCAAATTGCTTTTCAGAATCCAACCTTGTATAGTGCTGATGAACCATGCAAATTGTAAACGCTAGTAGTAACAGCTAGTACCCATATAACAGGGTCTATATAAGCTTCGTATGTATTGACTTTGTTCTCAATTTTGATGACCCGCAGTTTGTGTATACATTAGCATTCTCTCCTTTTACACCAGAGAAACTAAAGCACTGAGAGGTTAAGTGACTTGACCACGGTTGAAAAAGCTATAAGAAGAGGAGCCAACTTGTCGTGCCATAAAGTTGGACTCCAAATTCTATAGCTCTCACACTGAATGTCAGTTATGATGTATGTGCAAGGCAATTCCTCCTAATAAGGATGGAGATGCTATTATTTTTCCATTTTACAAATGAGAGCACACATACAGAGCCAGAGAGACAGGATAATAGATAGACATAGGGACATCCAAGACCATAAATCCAAGCAGTCTAGCACTGGAATCTGTGTCCTTAATCTCGATTCTGTGTTATTCTCTGAGATGTTTCAGAAATCAAGATTCTGATATATTGGAGGAAGCACGGTAGACATACGTTTCGGAGACTGTGTGTCATCCATCAGCAGCACGCTTTTTATACTCTCATATGAGCATGAAGTACCCCAAGTAGGACCACAGGGTCCTGGAAACCTATGAGAAGAACTTTAGGACAGGCAGATCTGGGTCCTGGCGTCCTCCTCAAACTAAGGCACCAGCCAAGGAGAATATAGGCAGTAAGCTTCGAACCCCTACCAGGACCTAGCCGACGAACAGGACATTCTCCACCGTTGAGTGGAGAGTGAGATCTGACTCTCACACGAACTCTGGTGCCCCTTTTCTGACCATGTCCCCTGGATGGGGAGGCCTGGCGGCACTCAGAGGAAGGATAGCAAGTTACCAAGAAGGGACTCGATATTCTAAGAGCATATATAGGGGGAGGAGGTCTCCCTCAATCACAGACATAGGGGAGGGGAGAAGGGGGGAAGTAGGAGGGAGGGAAGAATGGGAGGAAACAGGGGAAGGGCTAACAATCGAGATGTAATATGAATAAATTAATAAAATTTAAAAAAGGAAACACTGCCACCCTGTAAGACACAAAGTATCATCTTCCATTTTTTTTTTTGAAACTGTGATTCATATAGCTTAATGGGGTAACTTTGATGTCATAAAACCTCAGTAAAATTTGGGGCTTCAATGAGTCTTTTTCTTTTCATTTCTTCACTTTTTGGAGCTTTGTCATTTCATATGTAAGAACTCTGGTAAAACTATAAAGAGGTACAGTCAGCATAACACCATCAAAACCTACAAATACGTAGTTTTTCACATAAGGATTTTGGTTTTCCAAATAATTTAACAATACTTCAACCTCAGAACCAAGAATCAATTAACAGGAGGGAGAAGATGTTGCCATCTATATGCGAACTCTACTAAGTGTACCTTTGAAAAGCACATTTAACTGCGCTGTACAGCACACAGTACTAGACTTTGACCAAAATATTTGATCTACAAAGTTCGGGAATTAAAGGTGCAAAATATTTAAATATTTCTCCAGGGTTTAACTAACCTACAAATGTATTATCTTTTCCATGTTGGGAAATCAATCAAATTTGAAATAAAAAACGTCAACCAGATAAACAGCATAGTGTCTCACTCATTATCCCCTTCAAAGAAGAAAAATAGCAAAGTGCAGTGTATAGTTAAAAAAAAAAAGAGTCAAGCAGGTTGTGTGGACCTGTGCAGAAACACATATCAACAGAGTGCTACACACACAGGAACTCATTTGAATAACGTGTTATCTGAAATATATTACTATCCTATATTCCATTGTTTGAAGAAACTCATCCAACATACAATGTGACTTGCTGCTTTGGCTTATTTTTTTTATACTAGCATCCTCTTCCAGGATGACACGTAAATGCAGTCATTCACCGCCAGTCTTTGAAATACTTTTCTTTATTGCAGCATAAGGCACTCAAGGCTGATGCATGCATCAATAGTGGATCCTTCTTCATTGCTGAGGACTATTGTATTGATGTGTCTTAGAGTAGCCATTCATTCATTGAAGGGTTTTGAAGGGGATTTGAACTACAGCAGTAATGATAACTATATTTTACCAAAAAGTCAAATATTTAGCACTTTTTCTGACACTACTAGTGGAGGGGAAATTTGTTGTGTTGTGGGTAATAGAGAGTGAAGAGTGAACAGAAAGGGGAATCATTGATTAAGAGCAGGTAATGCCATTCTTGCAGATATAAAACTAGGGTGCTGTGTGTAAAATTGCTGCCAACATCTACTGTCTTGCCTTTAGTGCAAACGACTCCCAGCGTAAGGGGGGCCACTGTGATTCATGTTTATATAATTGTAAGAACCCAAGAGTTGTGAAAATATAAATGTAGAATTATAGAAAGAAACCAGAGGTTTACAAAAAGAGAGACAGCTATACAACCATTCACCTGCCAGCGCCACCTGCCTGAGCCTCAGTAGTGAAAGGCCTGAATTATGTGAAACAAGAAGGGACAATTTTTTTAAAAAAATAGCTCTGGTAATGAAAGAACCTGAGGTTTATTACTATTTTACTCTGCTGGAGGGAAGAAGTTAAGTTAGCTATATCGGCTTTGTCTAATTTTTAACCAGTTTCCATTTTTGTTTCCATCGTCTTTAAAATGCACATCAAAGAGGAAATACTTTCTATACTTAATACAGATTGATTCTAATAGGGATTTCTCAATAGTTGCAAAGCTCAAAGGTCAAGTGCTACATATTTTTTCTTAACATCATTTCATCAGATCATTGCCCCAAGCTTTTGTATGATAAAAATTATTCTAAGTTTCTCATGATAATAATCTAAACTCTAAAGCAGGAACGTATACTATTAGCATTTAAAAACTGGGTCACACTGGGTATTTCATTTCAGTTGTTTATTTTTCTTCTTAAACTGCTGTATCAATATTGAAGTAAATGACAACTTCCAACTGGAGACTAGGGGGGACCCACAAAAGGCAGTAAACATATTAGGGACAGTAGTACTGACATAAATTATTCTTATAATGCTTTAAAGATATATAAACATACAACCGTATTTTCCTTATGCCTCATACTTTTCTAACCATAAATACAAATGTGTATAGCAAATACTAAAAAACCTGAAGAAAATAAACATGCAGAGTAGCAGCATTAAATTAATATGATTGTCTATAGTTTCCTATGCTAGATTAAGATTCTCAGCATAATATGGCACAGAATGATGTACTGTAAGTTCATTAAGATCAATCAACTAGTGATGCAGGAGGACACAGGTCACCAGCCACTGCCTGTCACGTCTCCTCTGTTACCTCAAACAGACGTTGGCCTCCTCTCTGTGAAATTCTTGAATTTGCATGTAAAAGTCACCTTCTGTTTGCTTCTTCTCACCCAGCACAAATGGTTTATTACTTCGTATCAATACTTATGTCGTTTATAAAATATTAATCTGAGAAAATACATTCAATAAAGTCTATAAACATAAATGTGTCTCTCTAACAGCATAAAGGCAGAAATGTTGAATGAGACTTTTTCTTCTTCTTCTTCTTCTTCTTCTTCTTCTTCTTCTTCTTCTTCTTCTTCTTCTTCCTCTTTGATATTAAGGTCCAATAGTACATGTGCTCATAACAAAAAGATGCAGTCCCCATCTATATTTTATATATATATATATGTATGTATGTATATATATTAGTGAACTATCTATTCAGTTTATTGTTTAAGTTATTAACTGACTTTTTGTTACTTAAATTTGGAGGATTTTATATATTATTGATATTAAACCATATGTCTGATGTACATATTGTTTTCCCTTTCTGTGGACTTTCTTCTCACTCCAATGACTGTTTCCTTTCCTGTGCAGAAGATTCTTAATTTTACGTAACCCATTTGTCCATTCCTGTAAATATTCCTTATACTATTGGAGTTTAATTCAGAGTTTTTGCATAGTTGTGTTTTAAACTACTTTGCCTATTCAGAGCTTATGCTATAGTCTTTGGTCCAGTTTGAATAACTCTTGTTCAGGGTGAAAGGAAGGGATCTAGTCTCAAATCATTGTAGATGTCAAGCATGGGCTCATGCTTTAATCCCAACACTCAAGAAGTCAGAGGCAAATGGATCACTGTGAGTTCAGGGCTAGCCTTGTCTACAAAAGAAGTCCAGGAGAGCCAAGGCTACACAGAGAAACTCTGTCTCAAAACAAAAAAATAAGGAAGAAAATGCATACAGATGGCCAATATGAAACTGGTCAACCTGCTTCATTATCAGGAAAATGCAAAACTAGTTTAGGACTCCATCTCAGTCGAACCTCCATGCCTGTCCATCACCAAGGAAACAGTCGCGTGACTGTTAGAGAAGAGGTGAAAGGAAAGAGATTTCATTCACTGCTGGTGGGAGTGCTCTTTGGAAATTACTGCAGCCTCTTTGTAAATCACTGTGGAATTTCCTCAAATTTGTAGACAATGAAAAAAAAATGGCCTGAAGGCATCTCAAGAATCATCAAGATCTTTTCATGCCAGGGGCAAAGGTATAAATGTTTAAACTTATTTGAATAATTTGAGAGGAAAGGCTTGACCATCCCTGATTCCACAGAGCAATTTAGAAAGTTACTTCTTCCTTTGTAGTGATTTAGTCACCCAAAGACAACTAAAACTGTGTACTAAGCCTGGCCCAGCTATTTTTCCCACTGGAGTGAGACCTTGGCATCCTGCTGTGTCGCTGATTGCTTAGACGACCTGTGGGTGCTGAATGCAAGCATTGTAGGGTCACAAAGGATTCTACTGAGATTTCAGAGAAACTCCTGGAAAACCAGGCAATGTGTGGCAAGGATTAGAATCCCTGAGGCAGCCTCTGAGAGGAATTGCCTATTTGAGATTGGCCTGTGTCTTAAGTAAGGTGTCTATTGCTCTGATGAAACATCACGACCAAGAACAAGTTGAGGAGGACAGGGTGAGTTACTTACACTGCCATATCACTGTTCATCATCAAAGGAAGTCAGGACAAGAACTTAAGCAGGGTAGAACCCTGGAGACAAGAGCCATGGAGAGGCCTGCTGAGCCATGGAGAGGCCTGCTTCCTGGCTCCCTCAGCCTACCTTTTTACAGATCCCAGATCACCAGTCCAGGGATGGCATGACCCACAGTGGCCTAGGCCCTCCCCATTGATCACCAATTAAGAAAACGCCTTACATCCAGATCTTAAGGAGGCATTTTCTCAATTGAATTTCTCTCCTTTTAAATCATTCTAGTTTGTGTCAAGTTGGCATAAGACTAACCAGTACAGTCTGTACACGTGTAGGGTATTTTCTTAATGGCTAATTTGATGAGAAAGGGACCATCTGACTGTCGGTGGTGCCATGTCTAGGGAGGTGGACACTGACCATGTAAGAAAAGTAGCTGACCATGAGCTCGGACTATACAGTAAAGTAGCGTTCCTTCCTGGTTTCTGCTTCAGTTTCTGCCTCTAGGTCTGTGCCTTGAGTTCCCTTGATGATGG
This sequence comes from Acomys russatus, assembly GCF_903995435.1. NCBI lineage: Eukaryota > Metazoa > Chordata > Mammalia > Rodentia > Muridae > Acomys > Acomys russatus. The sequence goes on along the minus strand of NC_067144.1, from coordinate 33,673,727 downwards.
ACTGTGATCAGGATGTATAAGACAAATAAACCCTTTCCTCTGCAGGTTAGTTCTGTCTTACAGCATTTTATCACAACAACAGAAAGCAAACTAGAAAATGCCAAAAAAGCACACTTCAACAAATGATGCTATGAAAATGGGATATCCATATAAAAAAAAATGAAATTAGATTCTGATCTCAGATACTGCACAAAAAATCTGCCTGAGAAACACTGATTAAATTGGATTCCTCATGCTCTGTCTTTGATAGCAAATGAAAGCTTCCTAGGCAAGAGAAATGAACTGGTCTTGTTCTGTGAGATCTTGTTATTCTTGTGAGCAAGAGGCCTAAGTATTTACTGCATGAGTTTAAAGTCATAGGTAAAGTAAATACAATTCTGAGTAAAAGACAGGGGAAGAGGAAAGACAGGAGAAGACAGAGAGAAGAGAGAGGGAGAGAGAGAGAGAGAGAGGGAGAGAGAGGGAGAGAGAGAGAGAGAGAGGGAGAGAGAGAGAGAGAGAGAGAATGGGTTGCTGCAAGCTGCTGTAAATGCCAATTAGTAGCCTCTGCTGCTCCTTCTGATACAGAAAAGCGTATATAGAGGATCAGTGACTGACTTAATCCACATCACAAGTGCTTCTTCTTGCCGCACACGATGTGCAATGAGTGAGAGATTTTGATTTTTGCAACATTCGGTCATAAATGGGATGTCCTCAAACCCTTCCTCAAGACAGGGATCTATGCAAAAGAGGAGGTAGAAAGATTGCAAGAGCCAGAGGTGGTAGATGAATTCAAGGGAACAGTGTCTTCCAGACATAGCAGAGCATATGAACTCACAGTGACCGGCAGCTTCAAGCCAGATAGTGTTCCAGCACCAAGAGCAGAAGTGGACGGTGATTACCACAACAAGGTGCTATTTGCAGCTGATACCCACTGACAAAGGAAAAAAATTAGTTTTGGCCAATGGATTATCACTATGTATAACAAACATACTCCAGGGTACTTCCCATACCCAGGAGTAATTGTCTAGCACATTAGGAACTGCCAATACACATAAGCTAGTGAGTGCATGTGTGTGTGTATATGTGTGTGTGCATGTGCATACATGTGTGTATGTGTGTGTGTTCAACTTATTTAATGCCACAGCAGCACTGTCATACTGAAACCTATTATGTTGTATACTCACAACCCATCCATAAAACCTTCCACCCAAAATTTGCCCTGCCTGCAAGAAGCACAGGGATAAAGATGGAGTAGAGATTGAGGGAATGACCAGCTTGAGACCCACCCCATGGAACAGAGCCAACCTCTGGCACTATTAATAAAACTCTTTTATACTGGAAAACAGGAACCTAGCATAACCACCTTCTGAGAGGCTTTATCCAGCAGCTGATGGAAAAAGATGCAGAGACCCACAGCCAAAGAATAGGATGACTGACCTTGGGGAGTTTTGTGGAAGAACGGGAGGAAGGATTGAGGGAGCTAGTAGAAGGGTCAAGGACACCACAAGAAAATCTACAGAGTAAACGAACCTGGGCCCATAGGGACTCACAGAGATTTGAACCACTAACCAAAGAGCATGCATGAGCTGGACCTACACATATGTAGCAGATGAGCAGCTTGTTCTTCATGTGTGTCCCCTAAGAATTGGAGAAGGGTCTGCCTCTGACTCTGTTGCTGTCTCTGGATGCCTTCCCCCTTGCTGGGCTGCCTTTCTGGTCTCAGTGGGAGGGGATGCTCTTAATGATGCTTCATCTTGAGGTGCCAGGGTGAGTTGGTAAACCGTGAGGATCTCCTCTTTTCTGAGGACAGGGCAGAATGGGGGGAGAGGATGGAGGGGGCTGGGATCAGGTTATGAAGAGGTTAAAGAAGAGTAAAACAAAAATCAACACTGCACAAATACTGAAATACATGATTCATTTATAAGAAGCTCTGGAGTATGGAGGGTTGCTATTGACAACAGGTCTATCAGAGATCTGAGCTCTGTCCATCTTCTCATTTTTGTAAACACACATATCTTCATCCCTCTTGTCTCATGGTTTCAAGACAGCTGCAACACCACGAACCTCAGACCAGTTTGGGAGAAGGAGATAAACAAAGGCAGAGAATTGGTTGCTTTTGGTTCAAAGGGTTTGCCATTTTCTCCTTCATGGGATACATAGCTCCTGTGTGTTCATTAATGACTCACCTTTGAAAACAGTGTCACATGCCTCCTGTGGATGAAAAGCTGTTGTTTTTAGGCAGATTCATAACTGACCTGGACAAAAATCAGTATTTGCTATGGTCAAGGCCAACGTGTAGGTAATGCGTAAGCAGGTGAATATACCTATCAAGATCATTTGCCAGAATATATAGAAGAGTGTCACAGACAGATTCCAAAAACCAATGAATCCTATGTAAAATGTCAAAAGACAAAAATCAAGCCGCTTGAGAAAGGAAAATCAACTCACAAATAGATGTTCAATCTCAGCAGTAAAGACAAATGGAAATGAATCAAATTCAGATACATTTCACATTTCTGAAAATATTGTTTGGGTAAAATAGTCAATGGTAATTTTAAAAAACCCATTGGGGAAATCACCTACTTTTTGTTACATATTTTATTTTTGATATTATAATATAATTACATCATTACTCTTCTCTTTCCTCTCTAGACCATTCCATCTGCCCTTCTCCACTCTCCTTCTAATTCGTGGCCTCTTTTTTTATTAATTGTTATTGCATGAACATATTATGTATATGTACTTAGAAATCTAGGGATGTATATCCTCCCCAAGGCTTAACACTTGATATTGGATGACCAATTGGTGTGTTCTTCCCAAGGGAAGATTATTTCTCCCACTCTTAGCACCCTTAGTAATATGTGGCCATTCTGGAAAGTCCATGCATACTACTATAATGCACATTGATGGGACTATATAACATTTGATCACAGATATTCATAAGGAGATATTTCAAAAAAGCAAAAATAGCAACATGCATTAACAACTTAAAAGAACATGGAAATTTTGACAGAATCATATATTAAACTGTTAAAATCAGCAAAAATACATTTACACTGACTAAATATTCAATATAAACAAATTGCAACCCTGTTGGTTGAAGCCTTCCATATGTAATCATTTTACTTAAACAAGTATAAAAGTTGGATGGATAAGTCAACATGCTATATGGTACTATCTGCATATTTAGCAAAAGAATATAAATAGGTCGAGCTAAAAAGTAATTCTATTAGTCATTTGCTTTTACAGTAAAAGTAAATAATATTTTGGTTTTTAAATATATAGTGACAGCATAAATTTTACTTATATACACAGACATTTTATCTAGGCATAGATACATTTGAATAAATAGTCATATATATTATATAATATTGTATCATTTGTATGTATTCCTTATGTAACTGTGAATGTTAATAATTGTAGCAATAAGTAGAAAGTGATTATTTTAACTTTTTATTTAAGTTCAGGATCAGAAAGAACAGGGAAAAAAAACCTGTGAAACAGTGAAAATAATGAATGACTTAGCCTTAAAACCAGTTTGCTCATCCTATGATCTTGACAATATTTTGTCCATTTCTGGCACATTTGAAAAGATGATAGAATCAAAATACAGGCAAGGGCTGTATTTTGATATAAATACTTTTGATATAAAATATTTTCTAAGACAAAAGTTTAAAAATGTTTTGGGATGGACTGATTGCTGTTATACTGGCCATGTAGCTGTGAAGCCATGTTGTCGTTGGTGCATTATCTTCTTAAACGTTTCCAGGATTCTTCAGAAAGCAAGCACATATGATTGTTCCTCTGCATGCTTCTAGGTGTGTGACATGTTCTACCAAGTCAATCTGTGGCATTAAGTATCAGGTCACCTTTAGTCACTGTTGCTGTGACATTAAGTTGAAGATATAAAATCACTCATTAAGGTTGACATCAGGAATACCAACTCAACTCACATGCCCTGGTGGAGGGGGAGGGGGAATTAGGACAGAAACCTGAAGAAGTGTGAAAAAATAAATGAAAGGTGATCGTCAAAAGATAATATAGGTTGAAAACTTAATTAGAAAATGGAATAAAATATAAGCTGTAATAGGAGGGATGTGTGGGGGTCAGAGATTTTACTCTTAATGGAAATTTGAAAGAGCATAAGCTTTCCTAGACAATTAAAGAGACCCTGTTGATATCATTGTCACACAAGTATTTCAGATTCAGTATTGAATGTATCATGACCTGCCCCTCTTCCTTCTTTCTAATCTATGTATCCTGAATTCATCTTTAAATCCCTATGGAGAGGCTTCACCAATGCTCACCCAAGTCAAGAGTCATCCTACACTGCTCTTTAGTGTCTTCATTCAGTGCTTAACATTCACCTCCTACATCATAAATATTCTTATCTCTCATCTTAATACCAATGTCTAGAATCAAGTTTCATTATTTTACTCTATATGGTTCTTGTAATGGCCAGTAACATTGTCCTGCATTGTGACCAAATCACTATCTAACACACACCTTGAACTCACTTAATGATTGATTTCTAGCATCCATGCTTAACTTCTCAAAACACCTTATTAGTAGTGTTATGAAACAATCCATATATATAATAATATGTATACACACACACAAAATATACATATATACACATATACACACACATATATACACATATATGTACATATATGCATATATACACATATGCATATGCTTAAAGTTTCCAGTGTTTACCTAAACCTGCTCCATCTCATTGGGAATTTCTGATGCCAACCAAAGCCTTATAAATTTCTCATCCTAACACCATTCATCATGAAGTTCTTCAATTTTATCTGATTTTTAAATAATAAGGAACAACATTGATTACTAACCCACAATTATAGCAATTTCTTGCAACCCACCTTCACTATGTGTGTGTGTGTGTGTGTGACAGAGAGAGAGAGAGAGAGAGAGAGAGAGAGAGAGAGAGAGAGAGAGAGAGAGAGAGAGAGAGAGAGAGAGAGAGAGACTTTCCCTACTGCCCTCTCTTTCCTGTCCCCTTTCTTTTGAGATTGAGTCTTTGTATGTGGCCATAACATAAGCACTATGTAACTCAGTTTATCTCACGCTCATGATTTTTCTACCTCAGCCTCCTTGGCCTTCCAAATTGTATTTATTGTACCTAAGAAATCCATATAATCAATACTCATGTCTCTTAACCACAATACTAGCAAGGCCTCACATAGCATTTCAGTCCATTTTTCTTGCACAGGAAACTTTCCTTTGCTTTCAAAGACAGATAATGAAAAATCCTGTGCACTCAATGCCTCACGTGTGGATTCTCTAACCCTTCCCACCCTCAGGCAAAGAGACATGCCACTGTATCATCGCATGAATCTCACAGGGTTTTTATTTCACTGGCTTAATGAAGATGACGTCTCTGAACTATGATGTTAAAGCAGTCCGGTTCCAATTGTAATCCCAGGCAAAAGTACATAAGTGCTAGTGCAGAAGCCATAGATAGAGACCAATGAGAGGGAAATCTAGGAATGTACACAGACATAAACAACTTTAATTGAAGTCTATCTCACACCAGGAAGACCCAAACCAGTATGTAAAGAAGGAGGATTGCAATCATTGTTAGCAATGCAGATGTGATGTGCTTAGACAGAGGCCAGACAGGGTTCCAGGACTCTTCCTTCTATGGCTCCCCATTGGAACCAGCGAAAAGAGGAGGTTGACTGTTCCAGGTTTGAAAGCAGGCCTTAATACTTCCATGTTATTTATTGCTTTAACTTAATAAAACTGAAGTGTGGGGTAGTATATTACAATGCTGAACCACCTGTCTCTGGTTCAGGGAGTCTGTTCAATGCCTTCACATGATAGAAGCCATGCTGGGATGCTACAATACAACACAATATCAAGTGCGTTGTTTACTAAGTGATAATTTTATTTCAACTTATCTTTGTTGTTGTTATTTTTCTTTCATGGTCTGAGTCAGACTCTCACTATACAATTCTGCTGGTCTGGCATTATTAGGGAGAGTGGGCTGGCTTATAACTTGCAGGGTTCCTCCTATCTCTACTTCTTGAGTATTGGGGTCACAGGAGTTGCAGGGCCATGCCTGACTCACGCAACTTCTTAAGCTCTGTCATCATTGAACTGGGACTCCCTAAGGCAGTGAAACTTTACATCCTATGGTTAAATTATATAGCATTTATATTCCTGAGAGGAATTCAGCCTCAGGAGAGTTTCTGCAGGGCTAGAATCCTTTCATGGTAATATTTACAAATTGCCTGATGAACTTCACAGTAACAAATTAGATGGTCAGTTTTTGACAATTAGATTGCATACAGCTCCAAATGCCGTAATCACAAAACTAAAAATAGATGACACTAGAATATGAATCTGACTAAAGGAATGCCAGTAAAGATTTACAGTCTGCAGGCTATAGTGGAAGACATAAATAATGTTTGGACTTGAGTTGGAGGTCAATTTAATAAATAAAAAGACATATAGATCTTACAATGTAAATATAATTACTAACCTCCCTTTTCTGAAACTTGGAGGTCATTGAGTAATCTCTGACACCACTACCCAAGTCAGCATCAGGAAGAGAAGGGTTCTGACCTAGCTGATCATGCACAAATTATTTCAAATCTCAATTAAGCTAAGATGCAGAGAGCATATATTTTAAAAAATTGAATTCTAAATATTGAGTAAGTAATGCATTTCCTGCACATACATAAACCATGATGACATAGAATACTCTTCTATAAATAAAAAAAATATTCTTAATTGTGGGTCTAAAATAATTTCATCAAAATAACCAGTGCTCTATTTCTGTGCTCATAATTCAACAGAGAAAACATTTGTAAGACAAATATATCAAACACCAAAGAAGGGGATTACAAATAAAATAAGAGAAATAGCTTTTAACCATAGTACCTGTGGCATATGTCAAATTGTTCACATTTTGTTTCAAAAGTCTATAACAAGTTTCACCTGCAAAACGTTTAGTTTCCTTAACCTGATATGGAAACAAAAGAATTTATTCCACAGGCTTCCATATTCATAACCAAAATGGAATCATGCTAAAGCAATGATAAATTATTCTTTTATGACATTGCTTCCTCGGAGGAAAGCACTTTATGGCTTCCTTTATTCTTCTGAAATTTAAGTAAAAATCAGACTGCTTCTTGCCTTTTAAGTTCGGAAGTACAAATAACACATAAGATACTTTCAGTCAAACCAAAGGAATTCTACCCTGTTAAAGAGGCAGGGAGTCTGTCTGTTGCCAAAGGCCTTCCTGATTTAATCATTGTGATTTCATAAGTCTTGGGAAAAAGAATAAAGAAAGTTTTTTTTCTGTGGCTGCTACAATGAAGTTTTAATATTGAAGATATTAGGTCTTGCGGGATTTACAATGGAAGCCTTTAGCTAGCTACACCTCTAAGTTTTGAAGCTGTGAAAACTATTAAAATAAGAAGGATGTAAAATGGCACGCACCTTGATGCAAGGCCTTTGCAGCAGGATTCAGTGTTAAATGAAGCCAACCTATTTCCACTTTGTAGTTTTGATAGATGTCCAGAGGGCCTTTTGAAACTAAAACAAAATGAAAGGAATAAAAGTTGAGAGATCATTTCATCAGGATCCCTTGCTTTATACAATAGTTCAATTTTGGCAAGTCAATATCAGACAGCTCAAGAAATACTAAAGAAGTCTATTCCTCCAAAACTCATTTCATCTCTCATGCAACAGCATACTCTAATGTGTTCATTTCATCATTTCCCATTGTATTTTTATACTTGAAAGCCAACACACTTGAGGAGATATATCAGGTTGGCATCAGTCTATAGAAGCATTAATATATTGCCTTAATACATGAATGTGGTATTCTGTATGTACTAATTATTCTTGAATGAATTAGCTTGTAAGAAAATCTTTTCTGAATATCTATTCTATATTATGATCTAAGCTAAATTTTGAGAATAAGACCAAGATCAAAAGAAGGTATAATTCCCTCTACATATGGCCGTTGCAGTCTACTTCTCAAAAAAGAAAAACAATAAGCTACTAATTATTCATTCAAAATAAGCCTAGATTAATCAGAAGACAATGCGATTGGAGGTTTTTAATGCATTTGAGTCAGGGGGCCTTAGAATAACTCTAAAGAATTGATGGACAAGTCAATAATGAAATATGATCAGGATCAATTGTTGAATGACAAGATTTTTCCTGGGAAAATGCAAAGCATGTCTATACACTCCAGATAGGGAAATTATGACAGATCAAAGTAAAGGATCTCTCTGAGAAGTTGCCATTTAAACAGAAGTTTAGATTAAATGAAAAAGTTGATCAAGGGGAAAACAGGAGGTGTGTTTTAGGCACTGGGGATGACAGGCATAATATCCCTGAGGCCAGCTTCATTCGTTTGAAGTGAGACGGTGAACCTGGTAAGGAAGCAGGGACTTTGTATGCATCAGATAAAGTATAGAAATTGATATAGAAAATATAGAATGTTTCCAGAACCATAAAGATACTTTCTGCTCCTTTCTGTGGCTATTTATATCCCCTCCTTATAGGATAGAAACACCAATTTGTTCATATTTTTATATTTTTTTATTTCAAAAATGGTATAGAAATGGAATCATAGGTAAGCAACCTTTTGAGATAGTCATTTTCCACCCAACGTTATTCTCCAGAGATTCACCAGACTGTTGGCTGTAACAGTATCGTGCCTCTTTGATGCATGACCTGAGAAGATGTTTAACCACTCAGAGTAAAGGCTATCTATGAAGTGCAATTAGGAACATGACTTACATAAGCATTTATGAACATATTTTGCATGAACATGTTTTTTCTATTCTTTACATAAATATACAGGGATATATTGCTGGTTTACCTTGGTTCTGCATGTTTCATGTTAAGAAAACCTTCCCTACCCTCCAGAGTAGCTGTACCATTCATTCCTTGTCCCCTCCAGAGTTTAATGAACAACCTAGTTTCTCTATATCCTCACAGTGACTTGTGTTATTATTGCTTCATTTTAGCATTTCTGAAATGTGTACTGGTATCTCTTGGTATTTATTTTTTTCTACTCTATAAATAATCAACATCTCCTCGTGGCCTTATTGATATCTGTGTACCCTTCCCACAGAAATGTTCATTCTTACCCATTATCTATGTGAGTGTTTGTTTCATGTTTGGGGTATGAGGGTTCCTTATATATTGATCTACTAATCTTCTGATGATACAATGTCTCAATTCAATTCGTATGTTATCTTTTCAACTTCTTCACAGGGTTATTCTCAGAACAACAGTTCACAACTTCAGTGAGGTTCGATGCATTAATGTTTTCTTTTATGGATAATGTTTTAATACCAATCCTAAGAGTTCCCTCCCTAAGTATAGATATTGAAAATTTTGCATTATAATAAACTGTTGTAATTTTATGTTTTATACTTGTCTGTTGTTATTTATTTTGGATGTGTGAAAAATCAAGGCAGATATTACTTGTGTAGTTATAAAAATTAGTCCAATGATTTGTTGAAGATATTATCGCTTCTCTATCAAAATTATTTTGCACTTAATTAAATATCAGTTGCCTGCACGTTTATGGGCTTATTTTGTGACACTGCTCTGGTTCCAATGGTTTATATCTGCCCCCCCCCATAACATTATCTAATGTTAATTATTACAGATAATGTATCAATGTCACAGGCTCTCTCTTTTTATAATAAATTAATTGTTTTAGCCATTTTGCACCCATTTTTCCATATAAACCTTAAAATAATTTTTTGCATTCTTCCATAACCAGACGAGGGCTCTTGTGGTTATTGTAGAAACTGTATGAAACCATTTTTATTGTATGATGATTAGTGTCTTGACGTATGCTCAATGCTTCAGCAATTCCTCTGTATTAACTTAGATCTCCTACTACCAGTATTCTATAGTTTCTATCATTCAAGTTCTGTACTGTCTTATTTTCTACTAAAGCCTTTTTCCTTAAGTGATGTTATGCAATTCTAATTTGAGTGTTTGAGCAGGTGTTCATCACTAGTTTAAAGCAATGCCATCAACTGTGAAGTTGTACAGGATTCTAATCTTTGTCTGCCCTATTTATTACTAGGAAATGAATTAAAATGTGATTCTAATAGAGAACAAAAGGGAAGGTGACATCACTGCTGCCGGGTAGAGGTGGACATCTTACAAAATTATCTCACTTAGTACTCCGACCCCGCCCCCCCCCCCCCGGTAGGGATGAGAGTCTTGGCCCTGACTTGACTTCTCCACCAACACTTTGGTAGAATTGTGGGTATTTCATTACAGACTAGCTAGGATGGGTATCTAGATTTCCACACAACCACCAGCCTTTTCTTGCTTGAATAAAGAACTTTCTGAGGAGGGTGGGTAAAATAAAATGATTATTTTCCAAAACTATTTGTCCTACCAGGTTGTCCCTTCTGAAGTCTGTCTATTGGTCAGAGAAGAGGATATTTGTTTTGTTTTGTTGCTGTGTTGACATTTTTTTTCAAATCATAAACATTTCCATCTCCAAGTGTAGGATGGCTGAGGTAAAACACAAACCAACAAACAAAAATGCCAATCCCTACCCTGTCATTTCATGAATCCTGAGATCCTAAGTCAGCTGTCTTTTCTGTCTCCACATTTCAGATCTTATTTGTGTGTGCTTCATGTGTACTATCTGGGGTGGGGGGTATTGGCCTTAGGGAAAGAAACATGTGCATTCCACCTTCACAGAGGCAGAAGCCTCATGTCTCCTGCTACTTTGCGATGTGGGCACAAGAGAGTTCTGGGGCAGTTCAGGGGCATGAATCCAGGGTAAGTTCTTATTTTCCAGGAGAAGACCTGTGGCTTCTTAGTTAAATGTTCTTCAATGTCATGATCTTTTGAAGTGATACTTGAATATAATTCTCAATAACTTATTCCCTATATTTGAATCAGATCCAATAGACCTATGTGATGGGTGAGTTGTGGAGGGAGAAAGGTAGAAAGCCCTTTGAGATAACTCTGGGGATCGAAACTGAGCAGTGGTGCTCCTGATTGACATGGGAAAGAGTGCTTAGAGAGCCAAGAGTATATTTTAGACATGTTGATTTATGGATGTCACTATACACAATATCAAATATTAATAAACATCTGACAGTCAAGATAATGATGGAGACGGAGGTTAAGGTCAGAATTCATCAGCCTTTTGGTGCGTAGCAATTACAGCTGCATAGGCAGATGAACACAGGCAAAGAAAAGAATATCATCTGCTGGCCTTTCAGCAAATGATGCTTGTTAGAAATAGTTATGGAAGAAATGCAACAGAAAGGGAATTTATGTAAACTAAAATCAGAAGGACTGTGCGACAAATCACAGCATCCGATGTCTCATGGCTCATATTGGAAAACATCAAGCCCTCAGAAATTCTTCAAAGTTCAAGCAAAAAATTTCTCCTTCCACCCATAGCTTTTGAAAAGTTCTATGATGGATTCCCACATGCCTCCTCAAATGAACTGAAAATCAAAAGTTACGGTGAGTTCAGCTCACTGCAATGCAAGCACTTTCCTGAGTCAGGACTTAAAATATGCTAATAGGAATGTAAAAACACTAAATTTATTTTATGTCCATAAGATTCACACTGAAATATTCATCTTCAGCTGTGGATCCCTATCTTTATGTTTAATTTAATGAAACTGAAGGCATTTGAATAAAAAGTTGGAAATTTATAATAAACAACTGTTTGTCATGACAATTTATTACTGGTATGCTGTGTGACCGTGGATATAATTTTACAGTGTTTAGATGGAAACATATAGCATTATCTTTCATATCTGTAAGTACTTTATTCTGGGGCCTTTGCTTCCCTCCTGAGATGACTTCCTGAGCCCTTTGTTCTCTGTACAGCTGTTAGAATGGTGGATAGCTGGTGCCCTCTCACCATTAAGTCCTCAAATCACTTTTCTAAAGACTGGACAAGACTGGCCAACAAACTGGTTAAGTAAAACAAGAAGATCTCAGGAGATTACCAAACTATTCAATGGACACAGAAGCCAGGAAAGATGAAAAAAGCTCTTGAGTGACCTCTGTTACTTGGCATATTTTTTGGGAACATTTATCCCATCAGCACATCTTGTTCTTGTCACCACTAATGTGGATTTATAAAAACAACCATTAGATAAATTCAACTTACACAAAGCCAATGAATATATATACGTGTGTGTGTGTGTGTGTGTGTGTGTGTGTGTGTGTGTGTGTGTATAAATTTTTTACTTTGGAGTCTAAATTAGGGTAGGTAGGGTAGGGTAGGTAATAGTTACCATCCTTACAAGTGGAAAAAAAAAAGACTTCGTTCTCAGTGCTTCGCAACCACTTCCCTAAACACAGGATAAAATGTTGGGAGGTCTTGAACTAGCCTCATTCTATGCCTCAACTTTAAGAACATGTTATGTGTACTCAGGACCCTGCTATGTCCTCCCTGCACATCTCAGCATTCCTGCAGAGCCTATGTAATTATATCCCAGAGTCTACTTGTGTATCACTTTATATAAGCATCTCTAAGCCTGAAGTGAAGCCAATGATCCTTCTTTGCAGGAGATGAGGCATCACACTAAACTTGAAGTAGCTTTCCAGGTGATTATGAAAGTATATTTATCAAAGTTTAACAATAAAATGTATGTTATTTAGAATTCCCTGACTTGCCTTATTACTTTTGTGTATCTAGATGGCAAATGGCCCTCCATATATGTCTCCCAAGTATTAGAGGCAAAGCGTATATGATGAGCCTATTTGTAGTGGTGACTACATGTCTACAAAACGTTGCTGATTATGAATCAGAATATTTGGTTGCAAAGAGAGAAGGGCAGAAATACCTCGACTGTGCACATTTTAAGATACCAGGACACAAGACACCAAGGGAAGAAAGAAAGAAGTAGATCTACAAGATGTATAGAACAGAAAATAGAGCAAGCTTCTGGGAGTGACTCCATCCAGAAATTCTTCCTTCTGGCCCTCTTGTGTTAGTTGCCTCATCTATGCTCTCACATATCATATGCTGACCATTATAGTGCTTAGGGTATAATCACCAGTCTAATTACTGAACCTATATGTCTAAATCTCCCACTGTGTTGATAAATAGCAAGGAGAGATAATCTGGCTCTCGTTGTCACTGGGAATCTAGCATAATGTACAGTGACTCTTCAATGAACATGTTTTAATTAAATAAATCAAATAAATAAATAATTATTTTCTACCAAAAGTTCAACTGAAAGCAAAGAAGATTATATGAACCTTTATATGCTGGTCATTTTAAAGAAAACTCTTTTCAGTGTATAATGATGAGGCCAGAGTCTCATGTAAATACTCAGTATGGGTTTTGAAAAGTAGCAATGATTCCATAAATCATTTATATAGCTATCACTGGGAACTCCAGTGCCATCTTCTAAACTTTGTGGTTTAAACCCCATGGTAATCATCCAATGCTCTCTTGTGGTTTCTTAGTAAGCTATTCAACCGCAACACTGTGGGAACAACTTGTATCTGCTCTACAATGCTTAACGGTAGGTCTCAGTTCAAAGCCTTGAGACTGGAAATGAGTGAGTATGTCAAATACTTACCACTCACCTCTCCTTATGTTTTGTTGTTGTTGTTGTTGTTGTTGTTTTGTTTTTCAGCATAGAGAGTAGGTTGTAAAATGAAGAATCCAAGAGATAGCAGGCTGTATTCCTTTTCTGCAAACTAGCTTCAGAAACCATGCCTCCAGTCAAATGGAGTTCTAAGTAAGAGCATTGTCATCACACTGTACAAAAGCATATAGGACAAGAGAGACTTCTGCCAATTACATGGACAAGACAATCTGCTACAGTTTCCTATGGCTATAATAATTCACTTCCTCAAACATAAAAGCATCTTTGCCATCAAAACTGTAAAGCTTCCTTCTATTACAGCAATGGCTCAGTGTGCATCACAATCCTCTAAATCAGGTTGGGTGTGGTTCCTCATCAGAGATTTCTCAAATACATTCCCAAAAGACCTCACAATGGACAAATGTGATCAAGCAGGTGCATTATGCACCCACTAATTGAGCTGAAATATCCATTATAAGCCTGGGTTTTAGTAGAGGAACAAACAGATTACTTTTGAACTTCCATTCAAAGGGAAGAAAAGGGAATGGATTGACTGCCTAGTTGATAAGAATGATAGCCTAAATTCATATCTCCAACACTCACTTAAAAAGACAGGCACACACACTTGCATCTGTAACCCCAGAGCTGAAGAGGTACCAGAGGCAGGAAGACCCCTAGTCCTCACTGGCCAGGCAGTCTAACCAAATCAGTAAGCTCCAAGGTTATCAAGAGATCCTGTCTTGAAAATATGGTGGAGAGCAGCTGAGGAGAATGTCTGGGTTTTTCCAACTTGACAAAAGCCTGCACATACTTCTGAAGATGAGATCTTAATTGAGATAATGTTCCTGTAAGATTGAGCTGTAGAGAAGGCTGTGGGTTGTTTTCTTGATTGATGATTGATGTGGGAGAGCACATTGAGGGCAGTGCGATACCTGGGCATGCAGTCCTGTATGATGCAAGAGAGTAGGCTGAGCAAGCTTTAAGAAGCAAGACAGTAAGTAACATTCCTCCTTGGCATCTGCTTCAGTTCCCAATTCTAGGTTTCTGCAGTTCCTACCTTAACTTTCTTCAGAGTTGTAAGGTGAAACCCTTTCCTCTCCAAGTTGCTTTGGGTTGTGGTGTTTTATCACAGCAGTAGAAACCATAACTAAGACAATGCCCAAAGTTTACTTCTAATACCACACACACACACACACACACACACAGAGAGAGAGAGAGAGAGAGAGAGAGAGAGAGAGAGAGAGAGAGAGAGAGAGAGAGGAGAGAGAGAGAGAGAGGAGAGGAGGAGGAGCGAGAGAGAGAGAGAGAGAGATGAGAGATGGAGGCATGGGGAACTAATAGGGAAACAGTAGATATTTGTTTGTCAAAATTCTGAAATACATCTTGACACATACTTCCAGTTCCTTGCCTGAAACTCAATACTTTCCCTAAGAGATAATTCTCCACAATTCCTTGTTCTGCTTTCTGGACTGCAAGACCTTTATATATAAACCAGCTCGTGAGTGCAGAACTTGAGCAAACTGGGACCAAATGTTTCTCTTTCTTGTCTTCTGTTCTCTTTAGCCCAGGGTAGTGATTGTTCCATAAAAATGATGTGCTTAAAATTCCTGAAAGATGTACTATGAAATTTTTGATGTTCGTGTTGAATATCCAAGGCTATAAGCATAAATCTCATCTCAGACAGCTTCTCTGTGCCTGATAAACGGTTGCTGTAGTTGGACAGGTATCAAAATAGAAGCTTTATCAGTCATTAGAGATCTTGGTACACCTGGAGTGTGCTTGGGAGACTTGAGTCTGTCCAGGTTTATGAAGTTCCATCTAATACATTCCTGAGGCCTTAGGAAAAAATTATATGGTCATATTATTGGCTTTTTTTTTTAACCATAATTTTTTGACTGGTGGATCCAGGCTAAAAATTGTTTTCTTAATGTTAGAATAATTATCCATTTGAAGAGGTGAGAATCAAAATGGGTTGTTTTAACATGCAATGAATTGTGGATCCTTTGTTTTAACCATCCTTTCTTTGAGGTCTCTCCTTTCCATCACATTTTATCATGAGCACCAAGAATAAACTTACTGACATTTTCAATATACTTCCTGGATGATCAGGAAGTTCATTAGATATATTTACTGGTTCCATGCACCACACTTGGCAAACCTACTAAGCCTCATCCCTTCATAGCAAAGGTTCCTTCACATCTAGTTCTTAATAACATTTGATGCCTTCCTTGTATCAACAACCAATGGTTTGACCGTGGCCATCTGTGCTTACTTACTGCTAACTTACTCTGCATTCATTTTGGCTATGTCTAGCACTTCCTTAACGACTACCGGGATTTAGCTAACCATCTCCTTAGTGTCCTTCCATCTTCTGTCTTCCATTCAAGCAAAGCCACCTACTAAATTTTTTTATATTAATTGGGTCCCTATTCCCATAGCACAAATCTCTTCTGAATTACTGTTGCCTAGCAACAAAACACCCCAATATGTACTGGTGGTTTTTACTATATCTCGGTTTCTAGGCATCATAAATTTGGACAAAGTATAAGAAAGATGCTTTGCCTCAGACTATAGTGTGCAAAGGCTTGATTGAAGAATTCAGAAGTTGGAGTAAATGGAAGGACAAGATTTGAGATCATCCAAAGCTTTGTTCACTTTCATCTTGAGGTTATTGCTAGTCATTACCTGGGATACCGGCTCAGGTTATTCACCAGAAGACCTACTCATGATCTCCTCTTTTGGACTTATTATCCTCTCAGAGTGACTGAGATCAAAAACTAAACTACATTGCCATTTATGACCTAGCTCTGGAATTCACATAATGTGCCACAACTGTCTAGTCAACAAGACCCCCAGAGTTAAGGACAAATACCCGAGACAGCCATCTTCTACAGTACTACACTTTCAATGGGAGAAATGTTGCTTATACATTATAAGAAGATGATTAAAATGGAAAATACAACTGTCATTTGGAAAACACAATCTGCCATTAATATTAAAAGAACACAAACTATTTAGGCCTATATGTGGCCCAAATTCCAAGTGTCATGAAATCTCAGGTCTAGTTTCCTTATTTGATTTGTTTTCTGATTTTAATCTTGGTGATAGTATTTAAGTCTCCTACTAGATTATAAAGACTAGTTGAGAGTGAGTTTAAATAACTCACCTAAGTAAATGAATATTGTATGTTCTGTACATCAAAATACTTGAAATTAATCTTCAATATTGAAGCATACAAGTGCTCTTGTATTTGACCAAATTTCAGTTCTCAGCACCTATGTATGGTGGCTCACAGTGATAGCCTATAACTCCAGCTCTTGGATGACATGACACCTTTGGCCTCCCTCCTTGGGCACTTGTCCTGACAGGCACATACCCACAGAGAGACCTATACACATACATATAATTTAAAAATTAAGCTAAATATTAAAAAATTTTTATACATCTATAAACACACATGCGTCAGGCTATCTATAATTTCCAAATTATCAATAATAGTTTCATTGTTTCAGGGAAGTTTGAGAAATACAAGGGATGGATCCATTCTTTTCACAGCTCTGTGGGAACTTTGAACTAGCACAGCAAGTATGCAGCTCAGAAAGGCAATCAGGTATCTCAAAAGCTGACACATCCACTGGAAGCCACACAGACATGCAAAGCAAGAGTGTGATTACTAAACATTTGTTTTAGAAGGTATCTTAAGTGTTCACAGTCTATAATGCCATTCTCACCCAAAATGGATTATTGGTATTTCAGACCCTGAATGCTGGCAGTGTACCACTCTGACTATTCTATTTAGTTCTGCCACAGCTTGAGTAATTATATTCAAGGCACTTTCTTCTAGAATGTTTCACATGTTTTTAAATCAATGTTGAGGTCTAATATTAAAGACTTCATTTGTAAACTGAACATTTTTAAAATCTAATTTCAGAAAGGTGGCATGAATAGGAGATACACATAAAACCTATTAACTTATACTATTATGCTGAAAACTTCTCACCCAGGACTGACCCTGTATCTACAGGTAAGTAGGTCAACAACAGGATATAGAAAATTAAAGATGAAAAAGAGAAGTAAAATCAAATTATGACAATAGTTCTACCTATATGCATGATTATCTTGACTATAAAACTATTTTGGAAAATTAAAAAATTTTAAAACATTTTAACATTATTTTAAACATTTATGTTTTATTTTAAAATGAAATTTGAAATTGCATATTAAACTACTGTGTGGCACTAAATTAAAAAACTAATTAAGAAAACCAATTTAGTTCCTAAAGAAACACCACAATAACTAAAACATCCACAAATCTTTTATGTCACAAACTGAAATGTTTAACAAGGAGCTCATTACTCTAAAATAAAAAAGTCTGAAGTCATCTTTATCTCAACAAAAATTCTTTAGATACTTTATAACTATTAAAGTACTTTTGGCAAGAAAAAAGGATATGAATTATAGAACTTTAGCCAATGTCTCTTCAATAACATGCAGGTTAAAACCCTAATAGAATAATAAGCAATATGAAGAAATCACTATAAAAAGCTGATCCAAATAAATAAATGGATAATACAGTGGAAGAAAGTCAATGGTTTTAAAAAGTGCAATAAAAACTTGAGGAGTGCGGTGACTATTTCTGGTTGTAAATTGACTACATCTGGAAATACATAAAACCCAAGCTGCTATATATACACCTGAGGGCATTGTCTTAATTGGATTATTTGAGAACTAATCCTGAATCCAGATCATGTGAAGTTAGAAGACACCATGTAGAACTGGGTCACACCTTCTGGTGGCAACACATACAAAGAACATGGGAGAAAGAAGCACTTGTTCCTTGCTCATTTGCCCTCACTCTCTCTAGCAAGTTCACCCCTTCACTTTTTAAATTATATTTTATTTGACATATACATTTATATTGTTGTTGTTGTTGTTGTTGTTATTATTATTATTATTATTATTATTATTATTATTATCACACAGAAGATCTCTGTCATCTTCTCCTTTGGGAAGCTGCTAACCTGCACTCCCTGTATACTCAGGTGATTAATTTTATTCCTTCCCAAGTCTCTGATGAGGTTGAAAACCAGAGAGTTTAGTTTTACAGTTAACCTTAGTTGTTTAGGGGCTAAGATGTTTTTAGGTCTAGATCAATGTTTTAAGTTGATATTGAGGAGATATAATAGATATTGATTTACCTTCAGAATTTTAGACTCACCAAGATAGGAAAGATGTTTTCTTCAAGTTTGCCCAATACAAATAGACGAAACACTATAAATGTAATATTTATGTAATTTTTTATTGCTTTGTGGTTCTCCTTGCTGTAAGTAGTTTATTGTGTGTATGTGTAACAATATAAATGTACATGTAAAAAATAAAAATAAGCCCCTGCACTTCTATGGGAGCCTACTTCGCCAAAATTCTGAAGTATAATGAACAACACATGAAACATCCACCTTGTGAACTAAATAACTATTGAATTTTTTGACTTTCCACTGGGAAACAGGCATTGTTGGACTGTCATGCCTGAAAGCCACTCTAATAAATCACACACACACACACACACACACACACACACACACACACACACACACACACATTATATCGGTTCAGTTTCCCTAGAGAACTCTGACAAACACAAGCAGTGTTCCACCTCACAAATTACATGCCATCATAACTTAATTCTGAGTAAAAATTAACATTGATGAAAGATAAAAAGGTCTAGCTGTCTCATAAGTACAGGAAATTTTCTCTTAAAATTCTACAAAATGACTTTTTTTCATTTGTCATTGTTTTAAGACAGTATGATGAGTTATGCATATACTTTCTCTTTTTTTTAATCTATGCTGTCAAAGAAATTCAGTCAAGTGTCATTTGGGAGAAAATAATGACATTATTCTACTTTTCTAACCTAGCTCTGTCCATTTTTTCTCCCTGATATTTTCGTGTGTCTTTTGCTTTTGAACTTGAGATATGTTAGTCATATTTAGCAGATGTGGCCACACTACACAACAGTACACAAAATATAAAGTAGCTGAAGACCTTTTAAAGAATAGCATGAGTTGAAGCAAAGACTTTTCAAAACACTAGAGGTTTAAAAACCTATGTTTAATCAATTATTTTCTTAAATTTTGGAATTATGTAAATTCGGCTTTTTTGAACATAATGGATATGAATGCAACTAGAAAAGAAAGCAAAGAAACCCATGGTTCCTGTAAGATAATTTTGTAGCTGCGTGCATAGACAGCCTGTCAGCGGGAATACCAGTTACGACTTACATCAGTTGTCTCCGTGAATTTCTTTCTTCCACCCTCAGCATTCCTTCCAAGCTGCTTTTCATTATAAGTAAAGACATTCTGTTCTTTTGTACGAGTCCTTGAAAAAATTCTGTCTCGGGTATAAAAAGCTTTCCATCAAGTAAATAAAGGGAGGCAGAGGAGTACACGTGGTTATTTCGCTGCTTTCCCTGCAGCGAGGCAGAGGCATTCGGCAAGGAAGTGATGCGTTATACAAGTCTACTTCACTTCAATCATTAGGCCTGCTGTCATCACCTCAGGCTAACACACACCCATGTTGATTCCAATACAAATTCCAATAAATATCTAAGTATCCTTGAATCCCTCAAAGCGCAAAATCAAGAAGTTTAGCTGGTAGATAGATAGATGTTAATGGACTTGCCCCTCCCCCGCCAACAAAATAAACCCTAGAAGCTCTGGTGCTTCATTAATGACAATCCAGTTAAATTCCATAATTGCTTTTTGCAAAATGAATATTTGGAATATTTCCCTGTTGGTATAAGATGCTGGTAACTCCGGATCCCAGTGTCTACACCCTAGAATTTAATTCAAAAATGCATTTATTTATGAGAACTGCCAGTTTTCCCTTTTTAATGTCTTCACTATAAATTGATTAAAATAACATCAGACATATATTTCATGAGTACTAGGCCTACTGAAAATGAAGACATAGAGTGAATAAAGAAGAAACTGTCACTATATCAGATTCTGGGCTTCTCCCACAGAAGACACAGTCCTCCTGTGTCCGCCTGGGGCACAGCCAGCAGAGGTGACCTGAGATCTGTTCTCTGAGCTCCCACAGCTCAGGCCCGCAGCTCTGCCTGACTCCACTAACTGCTGCTCCCTTCTCTTCTTCATGGACTTATATTTGAAGATAAACTATCACTCATGCTCACATATATGCCAAACACAGTAAGTAATTTCATATGTGTATATTGTATTTCATATATAGTTTACATAAATGCAAATCTATATCAGCAGCAGTTTAAAAATATGTGTATTATCATTGAGGAAACCTTTAGTCTTTCTTCAATTTGGGGTCATTTGTGTTTGACATCCCATTAAATGTTGATTCAAATATTTTCCATTGTCTTCCTATACATCTTATTGTCTGGCCCCCATCTATTTGTGATATTTTCTTGTATGTTAACATTATTAATGAATACTGCTTAACACTGACATTTTCATACTACCCAGGGTGCAAGTATATTTCCACTTTTAATGTTATTTTTTTTAGTTCCCCCTTTTAAGTTTTAACTTTGTGACTTATTTTTGAGGGTTTTCTCCATTTAAAGAGTGAATGTACAAGCTTGGAATGG
Organism: Acomys russatus; assembly: GCF_903995435.1. NCBI lineage: Eukaryota > Metazoa > Chordata > Mammalia > Rodentia > Muridae > Acomys > Acomys russatus. The sequence continues at coordinate 33,652,532 of NC_067144.1, read as the reverse complement.
TGGCTCCATGGGTAAAGGCACTTGCCACACAAGGTGACAACCTAGTTAAACCTCTGGAATCCACATAAATTGAAAGAAGAGAATGGACTCGGCAACACCATCCTCTGACCCCCATACATGTGTTATGAAGCATGTGCTCACGCTGCCACATACACACATACACATCATCACCATCATCACCATCCTCTGACCCCCATACATGTGTTATGAAGCATGTGCTCACGCTGCCACATACACACACATACACATCATCACCATCATCACCATCCTCTGACCCCCATACATGTGTTATGAAGCACGTGTGCACACACACACACACATACTAATAAATAATTTTAAGTCAAGTGTACATTCTTCTATATTGTCTTTGCACAGACTTTAAATTTACTTGTACATGACTATTGTTAATCTACTTTTGTGATTTGTGTATAATCTACTTTCATGTGAATTTTGTGAATAAAGAATCTCATAGAAAGTTTTAAACAACGTAGACCAATTTATCTTCTAATTTACTGAATAATTCATTTCTCCTCTTAAAAAATTTCTGCTTTAGAATATGTTAACAAAGAACAAGAGGAGGGGTTGATACTTAGAAAATCTTTACTTCAATTAATAGTGGCAGATTTGCCACTTCATAGCTTATTGGTAACACTTAAATGTTTAAAAAACAAGCTGCAAACATTGCTTTTCTTTTCTCTTCAATGTCTTTTTTTTTTCTTTTTTTAAATTTTTTTCTTTTAAAGTTTTCTTTTATTATTTGTTATTAATTCGTTTATTTATTTGAACTTCATGCTGTCCACTGAGCTCCATTGTCTGCCTTCCTGCGGAGGAGGACTGTTGGGCCCCCAGGAATGCCCAGGTTAAACACCCCCCTCACCCTTACCCCAGCCAATCCCCTGCCTGCTGAGTCCACCTGGGACACACCCAGCAGAGGTGAGCTGTGATCTGTTCTCTGAGCTCCACTGTCAGGCCCACAGTGCTGCCTGCCTCCCTGAGGAGTTCTGCGAGCATCAGGAACATCCAGCCAGCACCCACGACAACCAGATGGCTAAAGGCACAAAAGAACATCAAAATCAAAAGAGCCAGAGCAGTTACGACACTATCCGAGCCCAGCTATCCTGCTCCGGCAAACCCCCAGATACCCTTCAATATTTTCTTAACTATTTTTTCACATTTACTGATATTTATATATTTTTGCCCACATCTCTCGCTTAATGGAACAAAATCCATGATTTGAGTGGATTTGACCTAAATTGTAGTTTTGTTTCATGACAAGGAAAATATTTTAAATAAGTGTCCTCATTTCTAATGTTTTATTTTTATTTCTCCACGTGTGCACAGCTTTCCTGCGTCTTTTTTTTTTTTAAACAGCATTGAGATATTTTAGAATTTTAAACCTGAGGTCCTTAAGCATCATTTGTTGACTTTACTTACAGACATTTCACAGGTTTGTGGCTTTGCTGTGACTGTCAGCTACTTCATCTGAACTTTGAATATGATTTTTCCCTAGTTTGATGTTACAGGTTGAGAAGATAATTGCTTTCATAGGCTGGTACTTTATTTAGTTGTCTTGCATGTAACTTAATGCATGTTGATGGCTTTTAATCTGATTCTCTTAGCTGCTCCTGTGACAGGTCTCCTCCCCAGGTATCAGGGACACTGTCAGTGCTGCTGTCACAACTGTGGCTGTAGTTGGGCCTCAGCACCCTAGTAAACAGTCAGGAAGATAGTGGTCCTCTTTATCCTCCAAATCTTCAATAGGAAACATCCAAATGTCACTCATGTCATGGGGGTTACAGATAATTATAAAAAATTGTCAAAATGAGGAGGAGGAAACCAATTTTCCAGAGCTTATTCACTAAAGAATACCATTTAAATTACTCTTTCATTTAAATTGGTCACTATTGTATAATACATTGATAAGTTTTATTATTGCTAAACAATTCTTACATTTTTGAGGTAAGCACTAATTGTATACCATATATTTATTTTTAATTTTAACATTTTTTCATTTACTGCCTATGTGCATGCCACGGTGCATGTGTGGAGGTGAGAGACCAACTTGCAAGAGTCAGTTCTCACCTTCCACCATATGGGACTCAGGAGAAACTCGGGTCATGTGGATCAGCAGCAAAGGCCGTTAGCCACTGGACCAACGTGCTAGTCATATATCATATTTTAATTTCAGTTTGGGGTATTTGTGAACATTTAAAACTTTTTACATCTATGTAAGATTGTTCATGGATATTACCCTATATTGGCTTTTATTAAGTTAATTAATATTTTATTAGGGATTTGAAAGTATATATCTTATATCTCCATATCTAATAGTAAATGTTCATTTTAAACACCTTTTTCATAATTATATATTATTTTAAACAGTAGCTATTATTGAATCTTGAATGCTCACCAGAAAGCAAAACTCACAGCATATTTACTTTTAGTTACCATGTTATTTCGTCTGCGAATTTTAAGTTATAAATGCTTGGCTTTTATGTATTGATGCTTAGAATAATTACAACCTATTCCTTATTACTAGTTGTAATTAATATCTTACTATTACATTTAATGCCCTATAGATTCTTCTGTGTTTCATACTTCTGCACTTGTAAAACACCCAAAAGTAATCCAACCTCTGTCTATAATTAATACATTTTTATGACTCAATCTATGTGCAAAACAACCCTATTTTCTCTTTCACAATCAAATGTCAGGGAAGAATGACAAGTGGAGATTTGTTTATCTTAAAATGCATTTTCTACTACGTTCTTACATCTCATAAATCCAACGGCTTTGCAGCAAATCTAATTTCAATGTATCATTTCCTGGTACACACACCTTCTATTTCTCAGGAAGATTTTAGGGGTTTGTTCTTGTCCTTTGGTGTCCTAAATCTCATTAGATCTGGTAGTGTTCAAAATCTGGCTGAGTGCTTTATAATCTTGCTGAATAATTTATATACGCCTTATAATATAAAGAAATAGCATCTTTCAAGTTTAAAAAAATGTTTGACTTGATATTTTCTCCACTTCCAATGTACTGGTTTTGTTCTGTGCTCTGAATCTTCAAGTTGGTACAGTTGAAATGTGGGGCCCATTATCTGTACCCTACACAGCTTTCTTATTTTCAGCTCCTTGGTACTGCACTGTACTGCAGTTTCTTAGTTTAATTTTTACTATTTGTTTGAAAATATATCTTGTTCATATGACTAAGGACTATAGGAATGCCTTTAGTGTAAAGAAAAGGTCACTTTTCCTCTCTGGGGACCATTCTGCTCACTGGTTCACCATTTTTGCTCTTATGTGACTGATGACTTCGTTAGCTGTGCAGCATGATTGGTTGAGTTTTAGATAGGAATATCCCCTTGAAACTTTGTGTGTAAAAATATACCCAGATAAGGAATTATTTCCTAGCTATGGTAGTAGCTGTCTCTTTGTCTTTACGTTCTTCTGACCACTGTCACTCAAGATGCAGCCCTGTACACTTAGTAGTGTTTTACTTAGTCACCTTTTAAAGCAATGGGTCTCAACCTTCCTAATGTTGTGATACTTAACTACTGGTCCTCATGTTGTGATGACCCCCAACCATAAAAATATTTCATTGCTACTTCATAACTAATTTTTTACTGTTCTGAATCATAATGTAAATATATGAGATATGACCCCACAAACTGTGGGAATCATGACCCACAGTTTGTTTTTTTGGGGGGTGGTTTGTTTGTTTGTTTGTTTTTGTTGAAACTTTATATTAGCCTATTGTTTAAAGTCAGTGAAACTCAGTTTCAATATTAGCAAATACAAACTTATGCGTCATTGAGGAGAAATAAAACAATGGGTATGAAGAAAGTACCAAACTTAAAAGCCTGAGATATTGCACTTCCTAAAATCACTGTTCACTCTGAATTCACTCATCTCCACTCTTCCCAGCTTTGCCCCCACATACACACATCACTCCCCCTGGATCCACTCTTCCTCCATTTCCCTTAAGAGCAGGCTCCATGCCATAACAGCCAATCACAGCATAATAAGTAAGATACAATAAAGGCACAAACCTTTGTAATAAGACTGGGAGAGGCAACCCAATATGAGGCAAAGATCCCAAGAGTAAGTGAAGGCATCAGGAACACCTCAACTCTCACTGTTCGGTGAAGGAGAGAAACCTGTTCTTTAGGATCCCAAATGTGGGATCGGAACGGTCTAGTGAGAGAACAGGTGATGTTAATTCACTAGAAGAGCAACCACCTCATGCAGAAGCTTAATTGCTACCAGATGAAAAAGATCCCGTGAACAGACTCTGGGAGGAGATATATAAATGAGCCCAGAACTTGCTGCAGAGTGTTTGGAGAGTTAGGATAGATTTGGCTGTTCATCGCTGCCCTTCAAGACGCTCCTAGAGAAACCTGCTTAAGGGAAGGTTTCAGAGCTCCGGCTCCTACTGAGGCTCTGGGGTCTGGTTACCCCCGGTTCCAGTGGAAGAACTCCTGCGGCTCCTGGCCGGAGAATCGTTCCTCAGAACTGATATCCTTTTTTTTTTTTTTTTTTTTTTTTTTTTTAACTTTTTTATTAATGTATTCTTGTTACATCTCAATGGTTATCCCATTCCTTGTATCCTCCCATTCTTCCCTCCCTCCCATTTTCCCCTTATTCCCCTCCCCTAAGACTGTTCCTGAGGGGGATTTCCTCCCCCTATATATGCTCATAAGGTATCAAGTCTCTTCTTGGTATCCTGCTATCCTTCCTCTGAGTGCCACCAGGTCTCCCCCTCCAGGGGACATGGTCAAATATGGGGCACCAGAGTTTGTGTGAAAGTCATACCTCACTCTCCACTCAACTGTGGAGAATGTTCTGTCCATTGGCTAGATCTGGATAGGGGTTTAAAGTTTACCGCCTGTATTGTCCTTGGCTGGTGCCTTAGTTTGAGCGGGACCCCTGGGCCCAAATCTGCCTATCATAATGTTCTACAATGGATTGAGCTAGAAATGATCATAATGAGTGAGTTAATCCAGAAGCAGAAAGACTCAAATGGTTTATACTCACTTATATCTGTATACTAGCCCAAGGGGTATGTCCCATGAAAGCCTCCACTTACCAGGAAACTGGGACAAAGGGGAGGACATGCTATTGGGACTCTAGATGAGAGAATCATGGGAGAATAGCAAAGTAGAAGGATCCAGAGGGTCCTGGAAACCTACAAGAACTGATTCCTTAAGGTTTTGTTGTTGTGTCAATTAATCCTCATTTCCTACTGTTTTGGTTAATCGCATTATAATTGATGTAGGCTCGGTCAATAAGTTGTTAATAAAATATTTTGGTTAAGAAAACTGAGTCTACAATTAGGAGTCCCACAAAAACACCAAGGTAACAACCATGACATATACGCAGAGGACCTAGTGCGGACTCATGCGGGATCTGTGATTGCTACTTCAGTCTCTGAGAACCCCAAGAGCCCCACTGAGAACCAAATATTTTAACGTGATGATTCTGGATTAGAACATTGGCTATAATGTTTTATTATTTTCTTTTGAGAGTTGTAGGCTTCCTTTGGCCAAAACAATGCATTTCGGTGTTAATTGGCAAATGGCAAATAGAAAGGTAAGATGTTCTGTGGAGTGCATGTGTCCATCTTTGCCCTCTGGAGAATTTGGATGTACATTTAGCATTGGAAAGTAAATACCTCCTAATCAGTGCAAATGTGCTCACTGTGCCTGGAAAACAAAAGCATTATAATGATTTGGAAGACCAAAATATCACACTGTGTAAAATTAGGACCACAGTAAAATCTAGGCCTTAGAGGGTATAACAGGGTCAGGATATTTTTCTTCAGAATGGAGGTTTGTATTACAATGAATAAAAAGCTAAAAATTCTTGGCAAAAATCATTTTCAGGTATCTAGGTTATCTTTCATATAGATTTTTACAACTTTTACTGTTTCCTGACTTCCAATAAAAAGCATTTTCTTACTTTTTGATAACTTGTCACCATTTTTATTAATTAATTTATTTAGATTACAACTCAGTTGTTATGCCATCATTTGTATCCTCCCTTTCCTCCCTCCCTCGCTCACCCTATTCCCCTCCCCTAGGTCCATGACTGGGGAGCATCTCCTCCCCTACTTTATAGTCACAGGCTCTCTTGGTAGCCTGCCTATTCTTTCTTTGAGTGCCTCCACCAAGGGGAGGTGGTCAATTATTGGGCACAAGAATTCATGTCAGACTTAGTCCCTGCTCTCCACATAACTGTGGAGAACGTCTTGTCCATTGGCTAGATCGTAGGGATTCAATGTTTATTACTTGGATGTCCTTGGTTAACGCAACAGTTTGAGCAGACACCCCTGGGCCCTGATCCACCCATTATGGTGTTCTTCTTGTAGGTTTCTAAGATCCTCTGGATCCTTCTATTTCCCTATCTCCCATATTTCTCTTACCAAGAGTCCCAGTAGGATGTCCGCACAGTTATTCCAATCTCCTGGTAAGTGAAGACTTTCACGGGACATGCCTTTTATAAGTGAGTATATACCATGTGAATCTTTCTGCTCCTGGGTTAACTCTCTTAGTATGATCGTTTCTAGTTCCATCCATTTGTCCAAAAATTTCTGGATTTCCTTGTTTTTTTATAGCTGAGTAGTATTCCATAGTGTAACTAGCTAAAAGTTCATTCTGTGCATGACCTAGCTACTTATGCAAGCCACTGGATTGTTAATGAGGCCTCCTTGCTGCTGGGGTGCAAAGGGCTTACCTTAAATCTTAGATGAGCTCCAACAAAACTCTCAGAGCAGCTACTCACCATCCAGAAGCTATTTTTAATTTATTTTATTTTCTGTTAACAGAGTCCAAGAAGTTCAAATAGAAGAGCAGAAAAACACCTGCAGCCCCACATTTATCTAAGCACATCTGCAGAAAGCGCTATCAGTAATCCATGTGCGTAGTCAGGGAGGATGCAGTTTCCAAGAGACACATGATTAACACGAATGCATCATGTTCAGACCTCCAGTAAAACAGAATAGCCAGGAGGGCCTGGAAAAATTATGCAGCTGCTTCTGAGATGTTTTTATTTACAATTTCATGGACTGTGCGCTTTGCCAGGAAGTGTCGGTGGAAGGTACACATTCATCTGCATGACTGCCTCCAGGTCTCTTCTGCGGCAATGATCACTAATGAATATGCAATACATATTTTCAGGGGTCGGTGGATTTCAGATAGGCTCGTGACAAACAACCTTGACTGCATTTGCTCTCAAGGCCCAATTTGGAAGTCTAGAGACATTGACATGCTGCCAGTTCTGCCTGGCATATTAAACAAAGACTCTGCCTTGATTGTGCTTTGTGAGCTGAAAGCCCAACAAGATATTCAGGGTCTTTCTCAATGGCAACTTCACCAATGGTTTGGCATGAACACACATGCGTGCAGAAACGGTTGTGCAACTCTTAGGCTGGTGGAAAGAGGAAAGAACCGTAACTTGTCATCAAGAGTGGGAATAATAGGCAACAATTAAATTTAAAGTATTCATGCTTGTGCACACATGAAATTTTAGTCTATTATTTGAATTACTGCAAGCTCAGTATCCATAGTCATTGGAAATGTCTTATATAGTGAGATATGAAAATACAAGGTATACACAGCAAGATCCATGATTGTAGGCAATATGGTTTATCCATTTTTAAAACCTGTTTGTATTATGACACACACAAAACTTTCTAATCGGATGTATACACATGACATTTTCTAATGCAAAAGGTCAGCTTTAGGAGATACTAGTAAATATTTTTGTCAAACTGGATGCTCATCCTACTTGTAGTCCATCCAGCAGTGCTCATATCCAAATCCTCAGGTTAAGCAGAGCTGTCTCTAGATCTCAGTCATTCCTCTGAGTGTGCTGTGGACTCTGTCTAGCCCACTGTTGATTACCAGTGAGTTTGAGTGCTTTTTTTGATGTTTTTTTTTTTTTTAGTGTGATACACTCTTTTATGAGCTACCTGTTTGTGGTGACCAAGTTGTGTACTGCTTACTCTGCTTTACACAGAATAGTAGATTCTAGGCTGTACCTTTACCCTGCGTGGCTCATTTTACAATGAGAGAATGGCCTACACCTTGTTTGTGTGTGTACACCACCACTGTTCACCCAGCCCAAACCATTATGCAAAGATGGATAAAGAACTTAATTTGTGTAAATATAAAAGTGTCAGTTATGAGCCTGTCAAATTAAACCGGAAACACAAGACACAGAAGCACATGAAATCGTGTCATAAAAGCCAAGCACCAAGATTATGAAATACACCGGACCAAAAAATGTTGTTTACTCCCTCACCTAGATCTTATAAAAAGAGAGAGACCTCAAAAAATGAAGAACATCATAACTAACTTTTATTTTTCACGTATGAGAGCAGAATTCAACAATCTAAAAATAAAAAATAATCTGTAAGGCAATTGTTGCCTTAACTTTTAGGATCCCTCAAGCATACGCTTTATCTGGAACCCAGCATAATGCACGTGTCAAAGTTCAGAAGATTTTTTACAGTTACCACTTGAGTGCATGGATACTTTGAGAAAAAATGTTTTATTGGAGAGTCAAGGCTTGTATGAATAACAATAGCTAGTACATTTGACTCATTTGAACTAGGCACTCCCTTATTAAGAAATATATATATATATATATATTTGGGAATGACAATATTAATCGATGGCTAAAAGCAGTTGTTGCTACTGCAGAGGACCAGAGTTTGGTTCCTAGGATCAGCATGGTTGTTCACAATCATCCATAACTCCGATTGCAGGGGATTCAATGCCCTCTTCTGACCTCAAAGGGTACTGGGTATGCACCTAGTGCATGTGCAAGCAAAACACTTATACACATAAAATAAAATGAATCAATCTTTTAGAAATTAAAAAATATATATATATATAGAGAGAGAGAGCTGTGGGAGTGACTAACTAATGACTGGTCTAACTTGAGGTCTAAACCATAAGAGTGAACTCATTCCCAATAAATACTGCCTGCATGGCCAAGAACTGGAACCTAGATGGCCCAGAGACCTAGGGTATAATCACACATGACTGATGAAAAAAAATAGTCAATAAAATGATTCCTAATGCTATTCTACTATACTCATAGATCAGTGCCTAGCCTGATCGTCATCAAAGAGACTTCCTCAGCAGCAGATGTAGCAAACATAAGATGGAGATGAGAGAATCTCACGGAAGAAGAGGATGAAGCATTGTAAGAACGACAGCGGTCTAGGACACTATGAGGACACGGCCCACAGAATCAACTAAGCAGGACTCATAGGGGCCGCAGAGACTGACGCAGCGGTCATGGAGCCTGCATGGCTTTGCTCTAGGTCCCCTTCAAATATAGTGTGGTTGTTCAGCCTGGGGTTTTTGTGTGACTCCAAGCAGTGAAAGTGGGGATGTCTGTGACTCTTTTACCTGCTCTTGGGGCCCATTTTCCCCTACTGGGATGGTTTTGTCAAACCTTGACATGAGGGTTTGTGCCTAGTCTTGTTGGGTCTTGTTATGTTGTGTTTGTTTGATATCCCTGGGAGGCCTGCTCTCTTATGAAGGGATATGGAGGAGCAGTGCATCTGGAGGTGAGGAGAGGGAGGAGCCAAGAGGAGTGGAGGGGAGGGAGGCTGCAATTGGGGTATATTATATGAGAAAAGAATAAATTTAAAAGAGAAGTAACATATACACATATATATCATAATCTTTATATACAATCTATAAAATAGTTACCCTTATATTATTGTTGCTTATTTATCTATATAAATATAGATGTAGATATAGATATATTTTAGAGATATAGAAAGTAGCATAAGGGGGTAAATTATTCATCCAAGGTTACTGAGTTTAGTAAGTCTAAGAATTTGAACCTAGGCAATGCCCAAAACTTATGTTCTTAAATTTCTATTTGGCACATTACCTAAGAAATGATTCACAAAATTTATACCCCTATCTCACTCATTTGGATCACATGTTTGGAGCAGTAATATATGAATATTGGTATTAGTAGATCATGTAATCGCTTGTAATAGCTAATTGAAACAGAAAGCAGGGAAGTGAGGTCAGTACTTAAGAAGCACTTTAATCTTAAAAATGGTCTTGAGTCTTTCCACTGCACTCAGAATTTCCTTTACTTAGAATGTTAAGTTGAAATGTAGTGTATTTTCCATTTAGAAACTACTTTTTTAGACTTTCACATCTTACAGTACCCAAGATTCAGCCTCTATAATGAAGAGGCCATAAAAATAAATATGTTAGATCCAACAAACTACTGTAACAGACAGTGCAGATAATAAATTTCAGGTGTATGACTCCCCACACCTGGTCTGGAACCATGCACATATCACTGCAACAGGACTATCTACATGTTCTCAATCACATGATCTCTGCTTCATGTCAGTGTGTGGGTCCTCATTTGGCAAGGAAGTCTTCAAACAACCCTGCTCCCAGTTTGGTTCATCAGCAACCTTCTTCTACCCATGTAGTGATACAAAGTTCAATCCATACTCAACCATCTTTCTAGGGAGCTCCTACTGCATAATTTCCCCCACAGCTCTCTCTGCTTCTTGGGCCCATTCAACACGTAAAGGCACATTTACTCTCAAAGCTTCAGATTCCTGGAGACCCAGAATTTTCAGATAATGCCATATCTAGGAAGCCAGTAAACCTCAGGAAACACATTTGAGTCTCTCCAGCTGAAATAGCAGAAAATGGAAGTAAGGGGAGAGAGTGTGGTTGTATAGACCATGCACATCCTAGAAGTTGTGAATCCTTCTCTGTGTATATTCCTTTATTTTCTTCTACTGCCCCTTTTAAACTAGACAGAACACTCTTAGGCAATGTTCTTGAGAAAACCAATGCAATGATCTAAAGCATTTTGATATATACATATATATTTATACACACATATGTATATGTATATATATTCTGGTGAAAATATTTATATTTATTTTTCTTCTTAAAAAAAGTCTCTTGTATATACAACAGCATATTTCAGTCTTCTGTTTAATATATTTGGCATCATTTTCAATATTCATATTACCCAATAAGCTATTTGTTAGTTTCAATAAAAGCATTTCTAATATCCTACCCACAGCTTAAATCTTGACTTTCATATGAATTCATTGAAGTTGTATTCAAATAGAGTAATTATCCTAAGGTATATGTTTAGAATATATAGGTTATTTATGTATTAAAGCTGGTAGGTTCTGATTGCTTTATTTTGATGGTGAGTTATAAATCTTCTACATTTAAGAGGAAATGTGTTTTCAAGCCCTAAAGCCAGAAATCTTTTTAAAACACATTGGAAATGAAGTCTTATTTCCCAGGTCTATTTCAGTCTACAGTAGTTTGTAAAAATAAATACTCTAAAGTGGTTTGAGTTTATAATAGTAATTGCTTTAAAACAGCCCCATGGTTAGTCTTGGTATTAAAAACTTTGTCTGGTAGCCAATTATTATGGCCTCACTAATGCTCTAAAATACTGTCTGTAATAGAAGTGCCAAGTTCAGCAGAGTCATATGAATAAAATATTGCAAATAAAGTATCCCACTGATATGTAGCTTCTCTAATAAAACACAATGACTGGTATTTACCAATATATTTTCAAAATATATGTGCAACAAGATTGATGTGAATGGCCTGGGACTATATCCAAAACTATTGTTCACTTCCCTGTAATCCAATGTTTCACTATATAGTTTCATTTGATGGCTCATTTGTTATAAGTTTCATTAGAAAGGAGGACAGCCTAACTCAGACACACCATCCACTATGTTTCTTACTCTGGGGCACTTTCACAGACTTTTAAAGTATAATTTATAGAGTAGGTAGAATGTGACTGGAGTGATAAAGTCAACACAAGATTGTCAGAAGTGCCATGATTTCAGACGCCTGTTCAGCTACTTCACATTCTGGGCCATGATTAGGACACACCCACTTACTTGCTCTAGCCATCCTTTCTACGAGCCAATGCAAGGAAAAAAGGTAAACTGCTGGGGAAACAATACACTCTGCATCTTAATTGGCTTTTTCTTCTTATATCACTATTCTGTCTCCTTCAGTGTGACAACTACATATACATAGGAGAATATAAACAGCATAGTGTGATTAAAATTTGAATTATATCAAATTTTTGTAACACCAACATCCTACAAATGAAAAAAAATGTCACACTTGACTTTGTATGACAGGTGAAAGTCTAAGCACAGGCATATGATCACCATTTTTTTAACATTTTCAAGGGACAAATGACTATTTCATACCACCTTGGCTGTCATATGTCTTTTTATGTACGGCCAATGGTACCAGTCCATCCCTCCTCCCTATCACCTCCTTCCTGGCTATCATGAGGAGAGCAGCTTTACTCCATCACATATTTCTTCAGTAATGGAAGGCCAACAATGGAGCCAGTCCACAGACCAAACCCTCTGAAAAAAATCTCAGCTAAAATTACTTTCTCCTTTAACTTGTTTTTAACAATAGTAGAAGCCTGACTAAAACAAGTTGTTATTTTTTTCTCTGTAAAGATGTCAGAAAAGGGACCAGGAAGATGTCTCATTTGCCGCAGACTCATGAGGAACTGCAATGGATCACCAGAACGTATATAGAAGCTTGGTGCCATGAAGCACACCTGTAATGCGACTGGGAAAGAAAGACAGTATAGTCCCCTAAGGCTTGCTTCTCAGTCAGTCTAGTTAACCTAGTGAGCTCCAGGTTTAATGAGAAATGCTGTCTTGAAAACTAAAGGGAAGACAGATTGATAAAGTCAGCCAATGCTATCTTTTAACCTTCATAACACACACATACACACTCACGCCAGAAAAGATTTTGTTAGTGTTGAATATACTCTAGTTCCTGCAGAGGTTTATAAAAGCAATTAATTTTGTGAGTTCAACCAGTAAGGAATTGCATTTGGTTGGTTATTTAAGGAGATACAGAAAGTAATTAGGGGGTATGAGCAAAGCATGTTATATACATGCATGAAAATGTCATTGTTAATGTATGGGTCTTAATATATGTGTCTTAGTCACTGTTCTATTGCTGTGAAGAGACACTGTGACCAAGGCAACTCTTTTAAAAGAAAACATTAATTGTGGGCTTGCCTACAGCTTAGTAATGTTAGTCTGCTATCATCATGGCCGGGAATATGGCAGCATGCAGGCACTCATGGCACTGGAGTAGTAGCTGAGAGATACATCCTGATCCAAAGACAGCAGCAGGGAGAAAGAGAGAGAGAGAGAGAGAGAGAGAGAGAGAGAGAGAGAGAGGAGGAAGAGGAGAGAGGAGAGAGAGTGAGAGAGAGAGAGAGAGAGAGAGAGAGAGAGATTCTGAGCCTGGCATGGGCTTTTGAAACCTCAAAGCCCACTTCTGGTGGCATATCTCTTCCAACAAAGACACGCCTACTCCAAAAAGGCCACACCTCCTAATCCTTCTCAACAGTTCATCAGCTAGGGTGTAACTTTGCAAATATATGAGCCTATGTGGGCCAGTCTCCTTCAAACCACCACAGTATGCTAACAACAGTACACAAACGGGATTAGAAATAACTGGGATAATTTTTTGAAGGCGTAGAAAGGTAGCCAATAAAACGATTAGCACACCTGGGCACTGGAACATTTAAAAAATGTGTCACTAGAGTTTGTCACTCTAGTGCTAAAAGAAGTATGGGTGCTCAGTTAATTAATAAAGAGGTAAGCATGGGGAAGGGAGAACACACACACAAAAGTACAGTGTCCAGGAGACAGAAGTTGCCCATGTTACTGGAATATTCATCCATTAGGGACTGAGTTAGGAAAATTAAAAGCTATAAACTTTGCCTGAGAGCGGTGGTCCTCAACCTTCCTAAGTTTGTGACATGTTAATACAGTTCCTCACACTGCGGTGATCCCAACCATAAAATTACTTCTTGGCTATTTCACAACTGTAACTTTGCTACTGATAGGAATCCTAATGTTAATATCTGATACGAAGGATATCTGATATCTGACCCCTGTGAAAGGGTTGTTCAACCCCCAAAAGGGTAACAGCCCACAGGTTGAGAACCACATCCTTAGAAGAGGGATCAAAGAAAGCAAGATTAAGAAGGGCATTAAAATAATGATTGCATAAAGTATCTTAAAAGAGTGAAACCTACTGGAAAATAACACTGGCTCAGAGTGAGTGTGGAAGGGTGGAACTCCCAGCTTCTCTACCTATTGACTTTGTGACTCTTGAACTTCTAGGACCCCCATGCTGAAGTTTTCTCTTCTAAAGTGCACCATAAAATAATGCAAAGCTTATTATGGTACCATAAAAAGTCAGATGACTACATAGTCAGAGTTCCTAAGGGAGCTGGCCCATTATAATTACTCAATAAAATGTGGCTGATTAGAAATATATATGTACATGGTATATATTCACATACCTATGGTTTTATAGCAATTCTCTTATTTCTAAACATTACTGCCTTCAAAATCATAAAATTATGGATTTTTCCCAAACTGTACTCACACTGCTTTGTAAGATGTAAGCCAAAAGAAAAGGCATATAATAAATATTGTCTGAAGAACATAAAAATCAATAATGAATATTAGGCTACAGAGGGAAAAGCTAATAATAGGAATGAAGATCTGTTAGCTTTCAGGACTTAGAGAAATGTACTGAGCCAGGGTCCACAATATGCTACTCAGAAGCATATTGAAATATATTTTGAAATTAAGCACAATAATACAATGACAATGTAATCCTGCTGTGTCTTCACATATATGTGTGGAATCACCCAAGGACTATAAGAGGATTGAAGAATATGGATTGGGAAGAAGACCTTTCAGAGAAGAGAGATTTGAGTCTTCTAAAAATATAGATTCATAGAAAGACAGACACCAAGAGGTTTGCCTACGTAAACCAGACTGTGGCTAAGAAAGGTTTTGCCACCTCCTTAACAAGAGTTAGAGCTCCACAAAGGACAACCCGATGCTTCAGGGCCAGGGCAACTGAACAGCGTGGTGCTCCGGATACATCAAGGTTCTAACCACTAGCAGCTCCTTGGAATGTGGGAAGCTAAGCCTTCAAGGGAAAACAATAAATCCTGAGGCTGGGGAGGAATGGTAAGGATAGGAGGGATGCCACCTCAGCTGTGCTGTTTATAGTTACATCTTAATGTCTGTCTTCAGCTTCAACAAGGTGAATAAAAATCAGGTGAATAAAAATCTTGGCAACCGGGCTAAGAGGACAGCTGCTGAGCCTGAGAGCTGGTGGATTAAAATCCGTGAACTCCGTCGTGCTTTTGATCCGTCCAGTTTACAATAACTCATACCCAACAGGAGAATGAGGACTGAGTCCCTGTAGCCGGTTTTGTCAGCCAAATCACAAACTAAAACCTAAGGGTATCTTACCACAGTTTTTATTAGCCAAGAGATTATCGAAGCGTACAGCGTGGACAAGAACGTAATGGAAACTGGCTGCAAAGATGGGACGGAGCCAGCAATCTAATCATTCTATATGTGCTGCAGACATGTGGCCTCGTGGATTGGGTATATGCAGTTGGTCCCATGAGGAAAACGAATAGGCTCTTGTGATGGTTGATGAAGGGAATAAAATAATTTAAACACACTTGATTTGAATCCTCTGTTGTTTTGTTAATGAGGTTTCCCCCAAAACAAAGCAGGTGCCTATACTCATTCTATGTCTCACAGTTTATCTATGAATAAATTAGGGAGATTTTTATTATTTTTTATTGTACCTGAACAATGTAAACTTCCTGAGACATTTCATAGTAACTGTGGCAACTGTTTTTGAGGGGTGGAGCAGCAGAATGAATGGTACCCCAGATTTGAACACTAAGCGTTATTAGTGGCACGCTAGCTGTGCCTCCTAATAGAATATCATAAGCTGCACTCTGTCCCCTCATCTATAATATGAAAGGATCACTTCACTAAAAATGTTTATCTAGGAGATGTTACTTTTACTATTAGTGTTCATCACTTCTTCAATGCTTAAAAGAGCAAATGAATGGATAGTACACACACACACACACACACACACACACACACACACACACACGGGAGAGAGAGAGAGAGAGAGGCGAGAAGAGAGAGAGAGAGAGAGAGAGAGAGAGAGAGAGAGAGAGAGAGAGAGAGAGAGAACATATTCTTCCTAATGTGTGCATGTGTAGTACAGTACCCTTTTTGATAGAGTCATTAAAGGAACGCTGCAAATCAAGGGTGCAGATGGAATGTTACATACCATCTTCTAGCTCAACATTGTACTGGTACCCTGGAAACAATTGCTTCATTAGAATTCAGTACTTCATAACTCACTCTCCTTGCACTCACTGAAAAAAAAAAATTCAAATGCATGCATGCCATACTAAGTATAGTTAAGTAAAAATCTTCATCTTGTATTTGAATATTGCCCAATTACATCTGTCTGACAATAATGAAGGTGGGTGTCTTTGAGGTCAAGGAGATCATTACTATTTGTAGTTTGACAGTGTTGATTCAAAAACTACAACTAGTATCTCTTGGTACTCTGAAACTTTGACATTTAAAAGGAAACTTGTTCTTGGAAAGGTTAAGAGCCATGAGTCTCAGTCATGTTACATCTCTAAAATATAATCGTTGCCTCCACAAACTTCCTGGCAGAAGCAAAGGGCACTGGAGTCAAGAATATACAAAGGCTAGAGGTGCCCTGCTAAGCCTTCTCTTCTAAAGGGCTCTGAGCATCATGAGCGTAAGTCTATCTACATGTGTGAATTGTTTAGGCGTAAAGGTCAAGCTCTGACCAGAAACAACTACTGTGGACAAATAGTGTCTTCTTTATTAATGTGGAGAATTGGAGATTGACTATGTTACCTTGCCAGAAATCTTTCAATGGGCCAAAATACCAATGTTATCTTTCTAAATATTTACCTTCATTAAAAGTCTCTTTGGGTAGGTGCTGCAATCCCAACAACTTTATCCACAGATCCTTCACCATCATTACAATGGTCATAGCAACATTCATGCAACAAATATGTGTGCCTGCACCCTAGAGAGATACTTGAAATGTAAGAGTAAACATGAGAAACAGAAGAAGGCCATTGTGCAAATTTCATATCAAGAAAAAGGCCATGTTAGCTAGACCTGGTGATACACTCTGGTAATCCCAGCATTTGGGAGCCTAACACAGGAGGATCTCTCTCTCTCTCTCTCTCTCTCTCTCTCTCTCTCTCTCTCTCTCTCTCTCTCTCTCTCTCTCTCTCACACACACACACACACACACACACACACACACACACACACACACGCAAGCACTCTCATGCACCACACATGATGATGATGATGGTGGTGATGAATAAAATTAAAAGGGAAAAAGGTGGATTTTCTATTATATTCTAGTTTGCCTAGTTTTCTGACACTTTTTGACTAAAGAACATGGCCATTAGGAAGACGTATGCTGTGGCCTATGTCCTTTTTCATGTGTGAGTGTAAAAACAGTAGTAGAGCAGCCCTTTGCCTCCTGACCAGTGAGGCAGCTAAGGCACAGGCCAAACACATGCAATGGGTTCATGAAATCCAATTTCGTTTTTCTCCTTCTGAAAATATGAGATGCCATTTCCAAATTGCCCTTGCTATTGGGTCAGAGCTGGGTGATTAGTTTGTCACGCAGTGATGGGGATAGATATGAGACACAGTCACAGAAGTTAGAAGGGGATTTGTGGACTCTACAATACTTTCTTCTGAAACAATTTAATACTTGCTGTATTCACATGAGAAACATTCCTGTGTTAAGGTCCTCTTATTTCATAGCTGAATTTCTCACCTAGGTAAGGGATGGTGTTTTCTAAACAAACCACTTTCCCCCATGACCTAAAATACATTTAAAAAATAGATTGGCTTCAGAGTTTGATCAAATTAATTTAGATGCTAGACTCCTATCTTATGATTGAGATCTTTGAAAAGGTAAATAAGATATCCAATTCCCAATCTGCTGCCTATATAATACACAAAATATCCAGTACCATCCTGGACAATTGTGTGGATTAGTTTGGGGAACTAAATAAGTATGTTTATATGTTCGTGTGTCCTTATGAATACATAAAACTACACACCAGTAGATACATAAAGTAGCTGCAGGAATGATAGCTTCTTTTATACTGTGTTATTCTTAATAAATGTAATTTGTATAGTAATTAATGCAAAGATCACAATATTTATGTTTCAAGAATAAAATGAGATATAGAAAAGCTCTAAGTCAACACCTCATCTTTCAGATAAGCAAATGGAGGTAGAAGAGTCAATGATGCTGCCTTCAGTGTACTTTAATTCCACCACTGTATCCTTGACATGAGGATGTCAACACATGAGAATGTAAGATTTAAAGAGTTGCTCTAGCTAGGCGTGATGGCACATACCTTTAACCCCAGCACTGGGGAGACAGAGGCAGGTGGATGTGAGTTTGAGGCCAGCCTGGTCTAAAAAGCGAGTCCAAAACAGCTAAGGTTACACAGAGAAACCCTGTTTCAAAAATGCATAAATGTATAAATATATTTAAAAAATTAAAGAGTTGCTCATCCATGTGCTGTATTTTAAAATAGTTAAAAGGACTTATTGCTTTTGCAGAATACCCAGGTTGAGTTC
Source organism: Acomys russatus (assembly GCF_903995435.1). Taxonomy (NCBI): domain Eukaryota; kingdom Metazoa; phylum Chordata; class Mammalia; order Rodentia; family Muridae; genus Acomys; species Acomys russatus. The sequence goes on along the minus strand of NC_067144.1, from coordinate 33,633,938 downwards.
CCAGAACCTACACGGTGACTCACAACTACCTGTAACTCCAGTTCTGATCTGATGCTCTCTCTGGCCTTTGAGGACACTGTATATACATGGTCCACATGAAGGCAAGCAAGCATAAATACATACACAAAAATAAGTAAGCAAAACATAAAATCAGTCTTGCCCAACTTCACTAAAATTAGAGGCGCAGAGCTTCAAGCAGTAATCACTTGAGGTGACAAGAAGTATTGTTCTTTTCATCATGCAAAGCCGACTGGCTCATATCAAACTGACTACTCAACTATGACATCATTACAGAATCAAGTTAATGTGTGTAGGAAATGTAGCACATGGCATATAAGCAGAGACTTTGGTGTGAACCTCTACTCTTTTCTAACTCTAGAGCACATTCAGCTTTACAACTATTTAGTTCTACAGTCCTAACTCTCTGTTTCCTACTCTATGAAATTAGAATAAGAGTATTTGCTGTGTATACATTTTCTGAGCATTAAACCAATTAATGAAATCACTTAACACAGTGTCTGATGGACAAAAAGCACCCACTAATGATAATTACCATGATGTTCAGAAAATCAATTCTTTTCAGAACAGTCATACAATAGACATACCTGAATACAAATTCTCACCACATGTATGTACTAGGAATAAAAACATGTTATATCTGCTAAACAATTTCTGTAGCACATTGTTATAACTGAATTTCCACATAGAATTCCACTGTTGGGAAACATGAATGTGATCTGATGTTATATAATATAGGCTAGAATATTAAAAGTATATGAACTATGTTTTTTAAATATTTTAAACACTAAGATAGACTTAAATCAACTCATTAAAGAACAAATGTTTGACCTTAAATGGTGTTGCCAAGTTTCACTTTATCAATTACCTTTATCATGACATCAATTTTGCATGGCATAGCTGCTCCTCCTGTGGGACACAGAGGTAGAAGTATGGTCTCAAAGATAAACCTCAGGCACAATCCTTCTCTATACAACAAGAGATTACCTTGCATTTTGCTCATTTGCATTTTTCTTGTGAACCCCAAGTGAATAACGTTGAGCTGTCTGTTCTTCGGGGCAATAGAATAGCTCTCATTTTTTTTTTTTTTTTGAAGAATACATTAATAAATTAAAGAATGAAGTAATCAGCCTTGAACTGTTTTACTTGCCCTCCAGAAAATTATCTTCATTGCCTGTGCCTCCAGGAGCCTTTGAATTGTCAGCACCGTTCAAAACATTTCTTATGATTCTACCAGGAATGTCATTTATTATCATATCTATCGCTTCTCACGCTGCCCTCTCCTGCCTGAACCAAATGAACCAATTTGACTGTGTAACTAAGCATCCCAGTCAAAGCTCACTTGTAGCCAGTAATGGTGGAAGTTCTCAGTTATGTTAGTGCCTCCTGAGCACTTGTGTCCCCCTGAGATACTTTTGGGGTGTTGGAAAACTGTATCAGATCTTGCTTACACACCAATATTCTTCCTAGGACTTCCTCTTGTTTCTGAACTTCAGTGATTATAATAAGGTTTTAAAACAGTCTCAATTTCCCAGAATTGGATTCTTGCTGCCTTCTGATAACAACCAGCTAGAATCCTGCTTCCAATCCAGATGGACAATCACACTCTGGAAACCACCCAATTCCCACCCACCTGTCTCTGAATAGCACTACTGCCTGGGCCCCAGCCACCTGACTTTAGCCTTGCTGCGCCAGTGCAAACCCAGATGGAGAACTCCATCAGCTTGGATCCTGAGTCAGATTACTGCCACATTCCTTGGAGAACAACTTTACAGTTGAGCTAATTTCCCTTAGCTTGGCATTACCCATTCCTAACTCATTTTTGTCTTCCTGCAAGCAAAACAAACAAACAAACAAAGAGGATTCCTTGTGCCTCTTAGTACATTAGAATAAACACCTCATATCTTTGGCAACCTAGCATTGTGCTCTGACCTTCTGGCATCACTGAATGATAAGGCATCAATGAGGAGGAGGACCTTCAGGTTGCCACCTAGTTTATCTGGATACTTTGGGGACAGCTCTGAGTCTATAATGTCCCAGCAACAAAATAACATGGCAGTCTCTACATTTTTTATATGAAGTTGAAACAAAAATACCACATAGTTTATGTTGTCTGCTGTTCTCCATGGACCAGAAAGGAGACAGGGTGTCTCTTCATCCATGTGGTGGGGTTTGGCCAGTGTCACTCTTAGAGATGTGTCTTCTGGCTTGCCCCACTATTCCTATTGTTTCTGCTCCAGCGTTTGCTTGGTTTCTCGTGTTTCATCCCCTCCCTGAACAGCAATATACACTGTACACTTTGCCGATGTGGCAAAGCATCCCTGAGAGTGTCTATAGGCCTCAGTCCTGGAACTGAACTCACAAGGACTCTTGAGAGCTCCTTTAATGAGTAAATAAGTGATCACAGAGACACATTAGGAAACATTTCACTCTCCATCCACTGGTGAAGGTTACAGGTTTCTATAGACCTACGTATATGTTGGAAGCATTTTTAGCTGTGAGAGGAGCAAAGATGAAGGGAAGACAAGAGAGGAAAAATGGGCAAAAGGAAAACAGAGAAAAGAGGGAGATGGGATGCTTGGGGTAAATGATGGGAACAGTTGGTAGGGAGGAAAAGATTTTAAGTTATGATCGGGCACAGGGAAGCCACTTCCGAATCCAAAATTGTCTGCTGATTGCACTGAAAACCCGCAACTCTTTCTTAATCTTATTTTCATGATCATAGGCTTCTCGGGCTGGCATGATTACCTTTTGAGGTTTCATCAGCATTTTGGCCAAATCACACCATCTCTACTTCAAAACTGCTCTGCCTCCAGAAAGGAATCTGGGGCCTTTTCATTTTAAACTCACAGCAGCTTGTGAGCTGTTGGCAACTTGGCCCCCAAAGAATGAGATAATTAACCCGAGTCTGTTCCATTCCCATTGCTGGATGTCTTATTACTGATTTTTAAGTCAGCCTTCACTTAATTATAAGCTAACATTTGAGAATATTATTTATTCATGGTTCTAGTCTTTCGCCAAACATACCCATGAGGTTCCTTCTCCAGTAATAGCTGTCAGTCACTCTCATCCAATCAAAGGCCCCATAGAAGGCAGTAGTGAATAGTCCACAGGAAAGTTGATCTGGAAGGAATAGTTAGCAGGGCATGCTGTGTCTTTCTTAATTGTAGTTTGCCTTTTGCTTTCATGATCATAGTAGCACACAACTGTATAAAGTGTGGGGAAGCAGAGAGTAAGTAAAAGGCAGCTTGCTTGGTCTGAAGGACAATGGTGTAGTGAACTGCTATGAAGTCAGAAGAGCAGGTGGTGCCCAATCGTATCAACTCAGTGAGAGAAATCAGGCCTTCGCAAATAAAAAGACAATAAATTGTTATCACCTTGCCTTAGAAATCATATGCCAGTTAATAAAATCAAAAAGGGCCGTGCTCCTGGCCAGAAATGTACTCATTTTACATGCCAGTTATAGTCTTCTCCCTCCTCTCGTCTCAGTCCCACCCACTTTTTCTCCTTCTCCATTCCCCCTTCCCCTATTCCTCAGAAAAGGGGAGCACCACCACCCACCCACCCACCCCAGCTCATCAAGTCACATTAGGACTGCGTTCAGTTTGTCCTCTTCCCTTGTAGCCTGGCAAGATAGTCCCACCAAGAGGAAGTGATCAAACAAGAGGCAACAGAGTCCATGTCTGGAGATAGCCCCAGGTCCACTTACTAGAGAGCCCACATGAATCCTGAGCTGCCCATCAACTACATCTGTGTAGGGGGCCTAGGTCCAGTCCATGCATGGTCTGTGGTTGGTGCTTCAGGGCCTTCTGCCTTCTGGGCTCTGGTTAGCTAGCTTTGTTGGTCTTCTTGTGGGCATCCTGTCACCTTGAGGTCCTTTCATTCCTCTCCCCACTTTTCTACAAGACTACCTACACTTCACCCAATGTTGGCTATGAGTCTCAGCGTCTGTTTCAAATCACTTCTGGGTAGAGCCTCTCAGAGGACAACTCTGCTAAGATCCTGTCCTGTGTGTCTTCCTACATCTAGGTTACCTTACTCAGGATGATCCTTTCTAATTCTATGCATTTGCCTGCAAATTTCATGATTTCCTTCTTTTTAATATCTGAGTATTTATTCCCTTGTCTAAATGTACCACCGTGGTTTTTTTGTTTTTGTTATTGTTGTTGTTGTTGTTGTTGTTGTTGTTGTTTTATCCATTCTTCGGTTGAGTAGCTTTTAAGGGAATTGTTTACTGAAAACACAACTATGTAATCATGCACTCAGACAAGTGGTAAATCAAATGATTGAGAAAAATAGTAGCTGCCCATAGGATATTTCACTCTAGCATCTGTAATTCTTTTTTGTCTTTTAGGCTTTGGGTAGCAAATATTTTCAGCAGTGCAGGCTATGGTTTCTGTTGCAACTAAATATTCAACTCTGAGGTTGTTGAATATAGCAGTGGCCATGGAAAGGGAAAGTAAAATTATGGACATGATTATTCCCCAATAAAACTTTATATTCAAAACATTCAGGAGAATTGGTCCATGTTACATCTGCCCATCTGATGATAAGGTGCATCTCAACTATCAAGGGTTGGGAGCCTCAACAAACCTCAGAAGGAGTGTGAGAAGTAAGTTAATAGAAATATTAGTGGGAAATCATTGCAAAAAATTTCTTAAGCCAAGGCTTACTATTTTGAGTCTCATTTTAGTAGATCCAAGTTAGGTAGCCAAGAGTTCATTTAATTCAGACACAAGAAAATCTCATCAATTCTCTTTAATTCAAATAAGGTGTTTTCTTCTAATCTGCAATACACTTACGTCAATTACAACTAATATACCTTGGGAGTGTAAGATAAATGCTCATTTTTTAAAATCCTCCTCTAAACTGGATGGTCCATGCTAAGAATGAAGTTTGAACACTTCCTTTTAATACGACCACAGCAAAAAGGGAGAGATTTCAGTGGGATGGGAGGTTTTGCTGTTGTTATCACTGTCTGGCCTCACAGTTAAAACACTTCCACTTCCTCTTTTTTTCACAATTTTTTCCAGACTCTTCAAAGTTCATCTCCCAACAAGAGGTGCTTTAAGTTACCTCTGACCTAACAGAGAATTCTAGTGGAGGTGGTAGTGGTAGTGGTGATGGTGATGGTGGCAGCTAGGAAAATGTTCTGTAGTTCAGATGGCTCTGCCACTTTCCCCTCAGCTCTATGAAGTGCCCTCTAGATCTCTATTGTCTCTTGTATATGATCCTGAGTCTGCTCTGCTTCACAGATAATTGATTACTCTTGGGTAATGAGTTCCACCAGGGCTTGGGAATGACTCTGTGATATGCTGTTGAAACCCAAAGTACAACTACTTTTATCCAGTGCTCATCTTTGGTGGTCAATTGATCTTAACTCAAGCCTTCTGCTAACCATCAGCAAGGCAGCATCTCTTCTTCGCCTCACTGGGATAATTCAAGGAGCTGTGACATATCAGAATGCTTTGTGGACTATCTTAAAACAGGAACAGACATCATTACTACTGTTGAATGTGTCTGTGACTCAGACTTCCTACAAAGGCTGAATGACTTCTATTCAGTAAATCCAGGAAAACGCAATCAGCCTGAAAGGGCAAAGGCCCCCTTCTACTCATCTTATATACTCAAAGTCAACTACACTATTCTAATTCAGGAAATTAACAACACCTGTTATTCGTACCTACCCACTCTTTCCTCTGGTCTCTCCTCTACTATTTTTCCTACCAACTATTCAAACTGTACTCTATCTATCTATCTATCTATCTATCTATCTATCTATCTAATCTATCCTTACTCTGTATCCATCTCTATCCATCCCTTTTTGCCTCTCCCTTCATCTCCATCTCTATCTTTATACAACAAAGACATTAACACAAAGCTGTGCAGTCAAACTTTATAAATCTTGTGTATTTTATATCTCATGGAGAGATGACAACATAGAAGGCTCTGTATTTTGATAGAGCCTGGCACTCACATGCCTTCTGAAAATTTGTTTGTAGTGTAACAATATCAATTCACTGTCCATTTGACTTCCCTTCTGGAAATGCCTACATTTCACTAACATATTTAATTGACTAATTAAACAGAGAGCTGTACTGGGATGTCAGCCCTTTAACAATAGGAATTATCCATGTGTTAGTCAGTTCCTATCACTGTAAAACAAAACTAAGAAAAAAAAAAACTTAAAGAGGTGAAATATTTATTTTTGCTCACGGCTCTCAAAGTTTCACTCTGTGGTCTCTTGACTCCTTTCTTCCTATTCCCAGGATAAGACAGAACCTCAACATCTTGGTAGACAACATGAAGTCAAACAAAGAATATCTCATGGTAAGCAGGAAGCAGAAGTAGAGGAGATGCCTACACTTAGGCCCATCCAGAGCATGCTCTCAGGGACCACTTCCTCCAACTAGATTGTCCCTCTTAATCTCTACCCTTTCCAAGTAATACCATCACATTTTGACATCATACAATTGGATTAAACCATTGATTAGGTTAGAGCCGTCATGATCTACTCACTTTCCAAGCATTGTATTGAGGCCCCAGCCTCCAATTCAGAAGCCACTGGGCACATTTCAAATCCAAAGCACAAGAAAGAATTACAAATGTCTACCTCTTTAATAGAATATATACAGATTTATTCTGCACTGCATGCACCTGAATAAATAGAGGATGGGAAGAGAAGCGTGTTTGTCCAGAATTTTTCATCTCTGAAAGACAAGAGATTAAACTTTCCACAGACTTCCTAAAGTGAAGAGAGACAGCGTAATGCAAGTCTATCCTATCATCAACAATCAGGAGATGAAAGCAGTAAGATTACAACTTAGAAGCCAGCTTGGGCTGGACAGAAAGACCTGTCTCAAATAAATTAAATTTGTTGTTGTTGTTGTTGTTGTTGTCGTTGTTCCTTTCCTGTACATTGGTATTTTCTTTGCCTGGATTTCTGAGAGAGTGCATCCACTGAAACTGGGCTTACAGATACTTGTGAGGAGCCATGTGGACACTGGGAATCGAACTCAGCTTCTCTGGTTCTCTAATAGAAAAAGCGATGTTCATAAGTGCTGAGCCATCTCCCCAGCCAAGAAAATAAATTTTTAAAAAATGAAACAGCCACAGTAATTTTATACGACTCATGGCATCACATTAGTCACTTTATGTGATGTATCTTACCCTTTGACTATTCTATACCAGAAAGTTTATTGTATATTTTTAGTTTTGTGGAACTTATATTTGCTGTCATACTAGTTTTTAATTCAAATAATTAAATAAGTAAGTCAAATATGATCCCTACATACAGCTGTGGAAACATACACATACACAGAAACACACACTTGATTTATGACATAGCTAGACCATTTTATAACGTCACTGCAAAGTTCTATCTGTGGAGTCATATGGCCACATTATAGCCAATCTTTTATGAGTCATGTGGTAATGGTTTTATCCTAATCATATTTAGAATTATAATTTCTATAATCCCTTTCCTAACTCTTTGATTATTTTTTGACAGCTGAGTCTTTCCAACATTCTGACGCACTAGACAACCTCAGCCTGATAACATTTTGAATCTTTCTTCATAATTTGCCCAACTATGCTGACTAATCCCTGGTTTCACTTTCCTTTACAACTTCTCTCCTGTTAGCCCTTGGCAGGACTTTGTCTGGCTACTTAGAAATTATAAACTCGTGCTTCACGTCATGTATGCTCTAGGTTTATGCCTTTTGCTGCATCTGGATAATATGATCGGCTTATGTACAAGTTCTGAAAACAAAAGCCATTATTTGTGCAGAATGTTGACTATCAAATTCTCACTACTGTGTTTCAAACTGTGATATATTGCTGCAACATACACCTACCGAACCTTCTTTTCATTCCTTCATTTATTTATTTATTTACTCACTTTACATCCTCATTGCAGCCCCACCTACTCTCCTCCCAGTGCCCCCCCCAACACACACACACCCTATTCTCCCCTCTTCTGCTGCTCAGGGAAGGGGGAGGTCCTCCATGGGTACCAACCAACCCTGGCACATTATGTCACTCCAGGACTAGGTGCATCCTTTCCACTGAGGCCAGACAATGCAGCCCACTTAGAAGAATTGGACCCAAAGGCAGGCATCAGCATCAGAGAGGTCTCCCACTCCAGTTGCTGGACTGACATGAAGACTAAGCTGTGCATCTGCTACATATGTGCAGAAGACCTAGGACCAGCTCATGCATGCTCTTTGGTTGGTGGTTCCATCTCTGTAAGTCCCCATGGACCAGAACAGTTGGCTCTATAGGCTTCCCTGTGAAGTTCTTCCCCCTTCCAGGTCCTTCAGTTGTTCCCCTAACTGTTTTTGAAACCCACTCCAAGGGAGAGAACCAATTAATGACACTATTAATGTTACTCTGCTATGCTTGTAGAGAGGAGTCTAGCCTAACTGCTCTGAGAGGCTTCACCAGGCAGCTGTTGCAAACAGATGCAGAGGCCCATAACCAAACATTAGGCAGAGCTTGGAGAGTCTTATGGAAGCTTCTGAAATTTTTAATGTAAACTACTATCATTCTTAAGACAGGCTAATGGCCCTTAGCTCTCAATAAAAATAGAAATATTTTTTATCAGTGACTGTTCTGTATTGAAAGCCCTCAGTGAAAGTTCAAAATCAGTCATTTCTGGAAGCAAAGAGTTCTTCTTGGTAAGATACAGAAGACACCCATGCCCATCATGTATGCTCTTCTTCTATGCCTACGACTTATTACAGAAGGAATCTTTGCCTACTTCATGGGATGCTTTCCACTTCCTGTAATAGGGAAACCTTTCTACTCTGTTGAACTCCTCACACTAAACCAACAAACTAATATCTCAGTTACTTGGTGAAGAAAAAGTGTCAGCTGACTAATGGCTCATGAATATCTGAATTTATTCTTCTCTAAGAAATAAAAAACAGACTCTGTCTTTTCTAGTGGTAGGCTATCACCAGCATCTGGCTGTATACATGTGCTGTTCATATACAAAAGAGTCTCCTACACACACACACACACACACACACACACACACACACACACACACACACACACACGAATATGCCATGTTTCCACTTTTAAGAAAATTGAACTTATTCACAACAGTTCCCACATTCCCAGTCATAAAGCCTGCCCTACCCTTCCCTTGGCAATCAGATTTTTATGAGTAGCTAGTAAGGCCTCTCAGCTTCTCACAGTTATTTGTTGATTCAAACTCCCCAAGTTCCTCTTTTGTACTCAACCAAATTGTTGGCCAGAAGTAAGTAAAGCCCTTCCGCACAGTACAGTGAGGATTAACTGCAGCCACAGAAAGAATAGACTTTCTAAATAATACCTACAGGGCATTCCCAGTGCTCAGTACATACCAGTGCTTTTTTTTTTTTTTTTTTTCCCTTCTCTTACTCTAGCTGCAGCAGTAGCCATCTATCCAGCAACTATTTTGTTCATGATGAGATTCTACACTTGGTGCCTTCTGCACCTCAGGAAGTCACCCCACTTACAGGACAATGCTAAACACAAACACCAGTTAGTTTACACATGTGATAGAACATTGTAGTCAGTGTAATGGATAATAAAAGAATACAAATCTAACAAAAGACTTTAATTGCAAACTCCAGTGTCTCCATCTGCTCTGACATCTTTTATTGAGTCCTGATTATTATTACCTGACACAGATAAGTGTTAGCTAATCTGAATGAACTGAGGTGTGACATTAATTTTTGCATTTGAACTCTTTCCAGGTTGATAAGTGCGCAGCTTAGGCATGTACCTCATAATAGATTTCAATTTCTTTTCATTTTTCAGTTGTCGTTTTCTTCAAATTTCAGGGCATTATTCTATTTTGGGTACCTTGAAGTGTTCTTAAAACTAAATTTTGTATAGCACAGTGTTTTTACTAGAACTTTGTTTTGTGTGTGACAAACTAACAGCACACCCATCCACTACAACACAAGATGCTGTGAGCACCTGTCTTCCCGAGTGCCGGATCAAGCTAGCCTACAGACAAATTAATGACCTGAAATTATTTAGGAGAAGTATTGATGTGAAAATATTACTGTCTTCAGAAGAACAGATCCCTGAGGACAAATTTAAATCCAGAAAAAAGAATAAATGAACCAATATTTGGGAAAAGCATCTAAACACACAAAAAAAAAAATCTATCAATTTGAACTGCTACTAATATTTTTCAGAAAAATAGAAAGAAAAAAGGAAAAGCCGAAGTCACAATGAGAAAAGGATGGTCAGAGGTTCAAAGTAGGCTGATCTGTATTAAGGTCTATCTAGTCAGTCTGTCTGTCTGTCTGTCTGTCTCTCTCTCTCTCTCTCTCTCTCTCTCTCTCTCTCTCTCTCTCTCTCTCTCTCTCTCTCTCACACACACACACACACACACACACACACACTTTCAAACATATCACATTCCACTGCTCATCACTTTATATGAACAACAGATACAGAGGGCAATTTCTAGGATCCATTAGTATTACAAGGAACACACTAAAAACTGATGGAGGGTGGTTCCTTGGGGCCATATACCAGCACATGCCTTGGGTGCCTCCTTCTTTCACTCTTGCCTTTCCTTCTCTCTGTCCTTCCACGTTATCACAAATGCATTTGAAGAGATGGATGGCCTTAAGACAAGGTTTCAAATAAATAAAAAAGAGAGAGAGAGAGAAGAAGAAGAAGACTAAAATGAAAGTGTTTAATATCTTTAGGGAGGAAGAAAACTGTTTCATAGCTTGAGGCAGCATTCTTAGAAGTATTTCAGAGCTACAAACAATGATGTAATTATTGACTTGATTTATAAGCCCCTTTAGGGCAGAGGTGGAAACATAAGGAACTTTGTATACCCAGCAAGTAGCATAGTAACGAAAACCCAATAAATGCTTACTGCTGAAAGATAATATGCACACATGCACAAACATGTACACACACACAACAACAACAACAATTAAATGACAGTGAATTCCTTCATTAAAATAATTTTTGTATGCTTGAAGAAATACCGAGGCCACTAAAATGAGATTCAAAAGCAGATTAGAAATTCTAGTAAAATGTGAACAAGAAAAATTGTAAGTTCTAGTTAAAAACCCAATAGGTAGAAAAACCCGAGGAAATTATGGTGACAACAAAAATAAGAAAGAGGAGGAAAATTTAGAAGTATAGTTGGCAATGTTAAATCTTACAATGAGACCAGCTAAGACATGATAGAGAAAGTATTCTCTATATTAAGTGACCAGGGAGCTTTTTAACTTTATCAGAAGTAATGAATTAACTCGGTCTTTTAATGTGACTATAGTTTATTTTATTGAAAAAAAAAATCTAGCTAGCCAAACCATTTCCCATCTGCTTGAAATGGCCATAATGAACTGAGTCATTCTTTAAACAAACACAAAATGCCTATGCACCAAGTTGTGGATTTTCGCTTTACCGTGTACCTGATTTCCCATGTGTCTCTAACTTTTATTCATATCAAACTCACCTTGAGGGACTGTTAGGGAGCACATATATCCTTGGCAGGGCCCCAAAAATGAGTGAGTTTGAATCTTACAGTATAAAACCAAAGTGCTTGCATTTGTAAAGGCTCTGGCAAGAATTCTGCATACATCAATCTTTTAAGCAACCAATGCACTACCCCTCTAATAGCCATGACATAAAGATAAATCTGTGGTTCCCTTTCCCATGATGGAAACTTGGAGAACTGAGATAATCTAAAAATTATCATGATGAAATGCAAGAACATTCTGGATAGAATGCAAGCAAATCTTGTTCTAGAAATAGATAAATGAAAGAAAAGAAGCTTGCGTCTTGTGGTAGAATGGAAACTACAGACCAAAGAGAAGCTACACTATTCCTGTGATTAAAAAAGAATGCCTGCTACAAGGAAGCTGGTTTACACCACCTGGGGGAAGGTACCTGGTATAATCTTGAGTTAATAACTACAAGAATTCTCAAGAAAAATGACCTGATGCTTGGGGTCACAAAGTCCCAACCTCATGGGTTGTACCAAGATCATTTGGCAGATGAGAACACATACAAAATTTGAGATTTTTCTTTTCTTTTTTTCTTTCTTTTTTTTTTTTTTCTTAAAGAAGTACTTCTTCGTCTGTAAATACTTCAGGTGAGATCTTCTGGAAAGTGATCCTTGCATTTTTATTTCCTGACTCTCACTAGGAAGGTATTGAGTTGAACAATTAGGATACTATAATAAAATACTACAAACTGGATAAACACAAACAATAGAAAGGTACATGCATAATGTTCCTGTGCACTGTGCAAGATTCAAATGCTGATATCTTTGCCCTGAAATCTATTTGCAATCCTTGTTCTGAAAATCTCCTGCCTCAATGTTGTGTAAACATTGGTCCCCTTATATGTCACTAAACAAGCTTAACAGGCACTGAATGATCAGGGGAGACAATAGGCTAGGACTTCCTGCTAGGGAGTGGAGGAAGAGAGAGAGAGAGAGAAGAGGAAGTGGGCATTCAGCCATGAGGTGAGATTCAGGAGACATGGTAAGAGAGGATTTTGGCCAGGAGAGAGACAGATTAATTTAGAAGTTAAAATAGATTACCACTGCTTAGTTCTTGTGCCATAAAGCTTGTTAAATAAATATAATAGTCCAGTCTCCATTATTTGGGTGCTAGCTATGTTAAAACAGAAATAGCAACAGAAAAGTGTGCCCTATAGTTCAGGAAGCTGAGTGTCCAAATTCAAGGTACAAGAAGAATGGGTTCTGCTGAGAGTTTCTTCCTGGCCCATATATGGCAGTATTTTCATGGCATGGCAGAAGAGAATTCTGATATCTTCAGCCCGTTTGTCATTAATCTCATTTAATGAGTGTTCCATTTTCCAAGAGTTTTGCTTGAATACAGCAATATCTTGAGGCTTAGGATAATTCAAGATATTAATTGAGGGAGATACCCATGGGACATATTCAATTCTTTGAGAGCTGCTAATGAAAAATTTTCAACCTTTTAACCCATGAACACATGAAAAATTACAATGGGAATGCTTTATATTTAGTAGTCACTGAAAATTTCACGGCTCTATCTTTACAGAGAAATGTTAAAGAGATGTATTAAATTAACTAAAACTACTGGCATGGATATTTAAGAAAGATGTCTAGCCAAATATGTTTAGACCCAACATCCTGTGTGTGGTCCAGAATAAGTTTTACAGATCATTTATGTATAGAGAGTTCTAGAAAAGAATACAAAGAGTAAGATATGCTTCTAGTGGAGTGCTAGGCATTGCTTAGTTACTCTCTTAGGAAGCAGTTGTTTCTATAGAAGTACGTTGACTTCCTTTAACTTTCTGTTAACTGGATAATTTTATAACTCCACACAGGTAGTTGCTGAGTTGTGGACAACTGAGAGCCACACAAATGATGCCTAGCAATAAAATAACCTTGCTTATGCCAATGCAAATAATTTCTGTTTTATGAAAAATTAATACCCAATACTTCAAATTCTCAAATTAACCTATTAAAATTTCCTGGTGATTACTCCATTAATATGTTGAGAATTTTTTTAATTGGGCATATGGAGGAGGAACTGAAGGGGAGAAAATGGAGTGGATTGTCCCACACACATTATGTTCATGTAGGATATTTACTAAAACACTTTAAAAATAGAACAGGATGAAAGAAAATAAGCAACCCAAAAGCATACTGGAAAACATATGCAATATATAACTAATAAAAGACTCCTTTGAAGAGTACAAGGCTTGATTCCAAAATCAAAAGGGAGAGTATCTGCAAAATGGAAGAGACAAAGGCAGATAACTCAAAAGACTTTCTTACAAAAGAGATTACAGAAATGTCCAATAAGCACATAAAATTGTCAACCGTTAGTCGTGAAAACATCTCATATTGAGAAATTACTTAGAGACTGAAAACTCAAAATAATCAGGATATGAAAGACCTGAGACATTCAAATCTCATACGTAGGAAACCAAAATGGCACAACTATCTTGGAAATCAAGATTTCAGTTTTCTATGAACTCAAACATATATTTTACCCACATTCCAGTCTAGCAGTTCATAGCCATTTATCTAAGAAAAAGGAAAACATGCCCAAGAAATTACTTGCACATGAATTTGCATAGCAGATTTATTTGTATTATCCCAAACCAGAAAAAAAAAATTCCAAACACCCAACTAGAGGTTAATGGAAAAACAAACTGTGCTTATTTATATTCATACTTCCAATCACATTAACCCACAAACAAAAAAGAAAAATAAACAAAAACCTATTGAGACATTCAACAGCATGAATAAATCCCTCAGATGTAATTCTGAGTGAAAGAGACCAGACACAAAAGAGAATCCACTGTTTTATTCCATTTATGTGATGGTCAAGGACAGACAAAAACAATCTGTGATCATAGCGACGGCTGTCTCTGGGGGAGGGGAAGGACGGATTGGAAAGCAGCAAGGCAAAACTTTTTGAAAGGATAAAAATATATTTTGTTCTGATCGTAGATCAGGCACTAGATTACATGAATACAGATAGCTATCAAAAACTTTGAGATATGTAATGTCCTTAAACCAATACCTTCTGCCTAAATCACTGCAGCTGTGAATTGAACATTATCATCTAGCTATCTGAGTCTCCCAACATTTCTTGTTTTGTCTTTTTTTTTTTTTTTGCCCCATAATATTTGCACATATTTATGAGTTAAAATGCAGTGTTTTGATTTGATTGGGTCCTTCTATGATTGGTTTCTCTTTTGATATTTTTTTTTTGAGGCATTCTATTTCATTTTATTTATCATGCCATGTTAGAGGAAAACGCATCTTACTCCTCTTCTGAAGCAATAGCACTGCATCCACAGGCTGACCTCCCTCCATCCCTCCCAGCGTTTGGGTACCACTCATCTGCTTCAGTTTCTAGAGCAGGGGTTCTGAACCTAATGCTGTGACTCTTTAATACAGTCCCTCGTGTTGTGGTGACCGCCAACCACATGATTACTTTCATTGCCACTTCATAGCTGCAACCTTGATACCATTATGAATTGTAATGTGAATGTCTACATTTTCCCATGGTCCTAGGTGACCCAGTGAAAGGGCCGTTCAAGCCTCCAAAGGAGTCACAACCCACATGCTGAGAACCACTGTTCTAAACTATCAACTGTGCTTGGGAAGAGGCTGAGAGTAGAAGTGCTCTGTGTTTGGGTGGGAGTGTTTGGTTTCTTTCTTGTTATTGTTGTTAGCTTGTTCCAAGACTGGGGATTGAAGACAAGCCACCTTTAAGAGTCCTTGGCAAATAATAAACCAGTGAGCTATACACCAACTCAGTAACAACATTGTTAGACACCGCTGGTGAGATTCTGCAGCATCCATCTCTTTGTGGCTGGCTTACTTCATTTGAGGTAATGCCATAATATCCGCCATATGCCATCAATGCTGTCAAAGGATTTCATACTTCAGTATGTATGACTTGTGTTTATTGTATATATAGCTCAAGTTTTTCTCATCCATTCATCTGCTGATGTAAATTTGTATTGATCCTCTAACCTAGTTATCATCTTCAATAGCGTACTTGTGTTTAAGGGGCTTGCTATTAAATTTCTTCTGTATAGCTTATAGAATTCTTCCTGCCGTTTATGTCCTATTTTATTGTAATGTGGACATGAAAGACAGCTGACATGATTTTTATTTTTGTTTGATTAGGTTTTTGTCCCAAAAAATTATCTATCCTAGAGAAGTTTCCACATACAGAAGACTTTATGTTTCCTTAAGGTGTAAATAGAATGTTCAGTGCTTGTCTATAAGGCTCATTTGAGCTAGCATGTGTTTTAAAGGCCACGTTTCTTTTTTTTTTTTTTTTTTTTTTTTTTAGATTTGGATTTTTTTTTTCCTTGGAAAACAAAAGGTTCTCTAAAATCCTTCAGCCACCAGTGAAATGATCAGGCAGAATAGAAACTTCTGTAGAGGGAGTGCTGTCATCAAAAATAAATACAGTTGCATGGGTTGCTCAAGGATGAACCAAACTGAACAGGGAGGCAGGGGCTGGAACATATCTTAGGTGCCCCCCACAGTGGGGTGAGGATGGAAAAGGAAGAAGCAGGTCTGGTCATCATCTTAGAGCAGGTCACGTTTCTTTGTTGATATTCTGACTATACTGTCTGTCAATATGAAAATGGAATGATAAGCCTCCAGATGTTGCTATATTGTAGTCCATGTCATGCTTAAAATCTACTAATATTTATTGCTCATATTGAAATAAATGCTCCAAATCTGCATGTATATTTATCTATAATTCTTAAAAGTTACTACTTTCCTACCTCCTTAACAATATACAGTGGCATTGTTTGTCTATTTTCACACTTTTTAACTTGAAGTTTGTTTTATCTGAAAACAAAGAAATGCAACCATTTAGTTTGATCTCCATTTGTATGGAATAACTTTTTTTCCATCCATTCACATTCAGTCTAATTCTTACTAGTAAATCTCTTGAAGGCATCAGAATTGTTTTTTGTCTAAAACTCATTTTTCTATATTCTGCTTTTATTTAAAGAATTTAATCTACTTATTTTCAAAATATTTATTGACGTATAAAATCTGTCATTTTGTTTCTTTGTGTCTAGTTACTTATAGATATATTATTCTTTTTTATAAATTTAAATGTGTAGGGGTGTGTGTGTGTGTGTGTGTGTGTGTGTGTGTGTGTGTGTGTGTGACATGATCATGCTTGCAGGAACCAGAAGAAAGTATTAGATCCCCTGGAGTTGAGATTTTAGGCAATGTGGGCTTCTCACCTTGGGTGCTAGAAATCAAACTGAGGTCCTCTGGAAGAGCAGCAAGTGTTCTTAACAGCTGAGCTGACTCTATAACCCTAATCTTCTATTCCATTTTCCTCTTCTCAAACAAAGATGTTTGACTCCTCTATTTAAAATCAGAAATGAAAGAAAATGCAACATATGGGGGAAAGATTGTAAAACAAAAATGCCATGGGGTTGGCAGAATGGCTCAGTGGATAAAGATACTTGCTGCCAAGCCTGACAAGGTAAGATTAATCCCCAGCTGGGAGATTATAGCTGGCTCCCAAAAGTTGTGCTCTGACCTTCACATGTGCTATAGGGTTTTGGGGATTTTTGTTTTGTTTTGTTTTGTTTATTTTTTTGTTTGTTTGTTTGTTTGGTTGTTGGTTTTTTGAGACAGGGTTCCTCTGTGTAGCCTTGGCTGTCCTGGATTCGCTTTGTAGACCAGGCTAACCTCGAACTCACAGCAATCCACCTGCCTCTGCCTCCCAAGCACATATGCTATTGTTAACGCAAACCGACACACACACATGCACACACACACGCATACATGTACACACACTCTTGCATGCACACACACACATAAGTGAATTATAACAAATGAAAAAAGAAATACCATGAGCAATTTTATGCCAATGAATTGAATAATCCAGAAGAAATATATAAACTTTTAGATGTATGAAACCTACCAGAACTAAATCATGAAGAAGGAAAAATCTCTAATCATACACATTGAAAAGAGATTGAATTGGTAATCAAAAAAAAAAAAAAAAAAACTCTCAATAAAGTCTAGGCTCAGATACTTTCTATGTGAATTGTATTGAACACACAAAAACAATCAATACCAATCCTTCACTGACTCATCCAAAGTTTAAAGAGAGGTCAACACTTCTAATCTGTTTTATGTTGCCCTGATGCAGAGTTAGAAGAAATTGTAGTACTAAAACTGCAAGCTAATATTTCTATGAATAGACATGTAAATATTCTCAACCAGAAACACATTAGCCAGTCAATATTAGCAGTGCATTAAACAGGTTGGAAGCACTATTGAGTTTCTGGTTGTTAGTAACACAATACATGGACAAGGTATGTCTTGAGACAAAGGGGTATATTTGGTTCATGTTTTTAGAAGTTCAAGGTTTATCAGAACTACATCTAGTGATGATTCATTCCACTGAGAGAGTCCCGAGATAGTAAGAGACAGGGAATATGCATGCACTTGTATGTCTATTCTTCCTCTTCTTAGAAAGCCACTAAGGCTCAACTGTGGGAGTCTACCCTAATGATCTTCTCTAGGCACCTTCTCAAATCCCCACCTCTCATCACCTTTGTTGGATTGATTTCCCACCTCTTAGTATTGCTAAGTATTGTTCCCACTAACACAATGCTTACTGGAACCCTGCTGGAAGGTCTGCTGTAGGAAACCTGAACTGTAGAGCCACAACATATAAACCCAGTATGCGAAGGTTTCAGGTACCTGACTCCAGCCTAGGAAATGGAGCCAGAGATGCATCCAACAAAGCGCTTGAAGTAGCATCTTCAGAACTTTTAGGGACGCAACATCCATCCTAGTCTATCTAGAAGGTGGGTTGTAGAGTCAAAGACAGTTACCTTCAAGTTTTAAGATTTAACGTTCTTTCCTTGTTATATTTTTTACTTTCTTGTTATGTGTTACTCCTTTCCTCTTGGTAATTTCTCCCTTTTGCAATTGGAATGTATAGCCTGTGTTTTTCCCACTGTAGTATTTTGGAAATGCTAACATATCTGATTTATCAGTTGCATAATTGGCCACAGGAAGAATTTTACATACATTGAATCTTACTCAAATCTGATGCAGTTGAAGTTTGGAGGAGACGTTAAAATTCATACTCGAATTATTTACATTTTTACGTCCTATTAAAATAAAATGAATGAATTTTGCATGTAAGGACATGGAATTCAAGGATGTAAGAGTGTAATCCCGTGGTTTGAATGATTATGTGTCCTTCAAATTTCAGGTTGAATTCGAGCCTCCAGTGCAATATTGAAAGAATCATGGCTTGTGGAATTGGAACTCCGGTGGAAAGGCTCAGAGCTGAAAGCAATGCTTTCTCGCCCATCTGCCAATCACTATGTGACAATACATCAAGATATTTTTTGAGGGGAAGAATAACCCTTACCTGACACCATTGTTGCCACCTTCATCTTGTTCTTCCCAATCTGCAGAGTTATAAGGAATTAATTTCCTTTTTTTATGAACCACCACTTGAGAATATAAACTACGGAATCTTCAATATTTCATTATAACAGCACAAACAGCCTAATGACTTGCTTAAACCGTCTAAAGGGGTTCAATTTAGTTCATGTTTTCAAAAGACCATATTTAAGAGGAAGGGAAGTTAAGACAAAGGAAAGGTTTAAATTTTTTATTTTTATTTAAAAATCACTAAAGTCTGACTTTCTGGTCAGATTTTTACTGAGTGAACTGAGGCTATGTTATTATTGATTATTATTGTTGTTATTATTATTATTATTATTAATTATTACTGGTGGTGGTAGTGGTGTGTGTGTGTGTGTG
The DNA here is from genome assembly GCF_903995435.1 of Acomys russatus. Classification (NCBI taxonomy): domain Eukaryota; kingdom Metazoa; phylum Chordata; class Mammalia; order Rodentia; family Muridae; genus Acomys; species Acomys russatus. The sequence goes on along the minus strand of NC_067144.1, from coordinate 33,614,593 downwards.
TGCATGAGAGAGAGAGAGGAGAGAGAGAGAGAGAGAGAGAGAGAGAGAGAGAGAGAGAGAGAGAACAGATATGAACACACCACAGTATGTGTGTGGAGCTCAGACGACAGTATGTTATCTCCTTCTCCTGTGGGTTCAAGAAATAAATCTCAGGTTGCCAAGCTTTCACAGGAAGTTCTTTAACCAATAAGCTATCTTACTGTTCCCAAACTACTAAAATTTTAACAAGAGGTAAATAGAATGAACAATTTAGCAATGGGTTTATAGAAACCACAGTGAGTAAATTGCCAAACTTTTCAATCAGTTTGAGCAAATATCAATTGTAAAACATAAGATATGAAAAGTATATAACAACACAATATTGAAATAGGATCAGGTTCAATGGGATTCGTAGGAGAAATTCATGATTTTTTTTTTTTTTTTTTTTTTTTTTTTTTTTTTTTTTTTTTTTTTTTTTAGCTGTGAGTGCTGTCCTGGAAAATAGAAATATTGATTAAATTAGATTGTCCACTTGGGTACACATGTCTCTAAAATGATCAAAATAAATGTCTTAGGTCATAATCCCAGTAAAAATGTATCTGTGCAGTCCCTTTCTGCCTGTCTTTAGTTTGGGGTTCAAGAAAGCAATAAGATAAGAACTGCTGCTCTATCTCTATGGTAACAGACAATACTGCCAGTGGAGCATGTTCAGCAATTATACCCATCTCCAGAGGCTCTGAGCACCTTGCTTATCCTTTCTAACAGAAGCTAAATGTTTCCTCCTTGTCCATCCCCACCTCTTTTTAAGATTGATTTGAGGTTTGTTTACTCTTCTTATTGCACATCCAAGTAATATAGGCTGGTTAATGCTATGAATCTGAATTACCTAGAGAAAGTTCTGCCAGGGCAAATGTGCTAGACTCCACATGCACAGTCCCACAGGCCCTAAGGCCACCCACAGGAGATGAGGCCAAGGCAAGAATTTGTTCTGGCTTTTGTTTTTATAAAGCTTTTCTCCTTCTACGTTCCTTTAATATATACACCCCATGATAATCAGATGAGATCTGTTTGTATTTTTTTTAGGACACCATGCAGGGAAATCTCACATCTAACAGGCTCTTTCAAGTACTGACTCTGCCCTGGAAAGGAACTTTTTGCACTAAAAACTGTTGATGATTACTCTCAGGAGTTTGACTTTCCCTTTTGTAGCGATTCATCATGCAGGATAATAAGAAACTGCTGTTTAAAATACAGATCTCCAAACAATAAGGGATTTTAAAAGTCTGAATTGGCCATCTCTTGTCACCAATGAAACTTCCGGTACCAGGACTGGGCTACATCCAACTTAGTTGTTGGCTAAAGAAGTCCCGTGGAAATCCTCAAACCACCTAGGCTGTTGGCTCTAGTTTCGTCTCCTCATTGTGTTCTTCTGGCCGGGACCTCCTCTTCGTTTCCTCCGCCATCATGTGCTTTGCACCAGACTGGGCTTCTCTTCACGTCTTCTCACAAGACTTCCAGAATCAAGCGATTCCTAGCCAAGAAACAAAAGAAAAATCATCCTATTCCTCAATGGATTTGGATGAAAACTGCCAACAAAATCAGGTACGGCTCCAAGAGAAGACACTGGAGGAGAACGAAGGTGGGGCTGTAAGGATTCATTCACACAATGGCAAGACTGAGGGTCTATACCGAATCATGGTCATCAATCAATCCTACCATAAGTTTAGCATTTTTAACCTGGAGACTTGGTCATGTCTAAACTGGGGGTATGGTTTGTCCAGTAATAAATGTAGAACATTTCAAAGGAAAAAAAGAAAGAAAATGAGAGCTTAGCTAGCCCAGAGACCTATTGTAAAACTAAATGCTACTGGTAACAATGAAACGACTCCTAATGATGTGCTATACTCACAGGTCAGTGCGCTATTCATCAGAGAACCTTCTTTCTACAGCAGAAAGAAACACATACATAGATGTACAGCCGAATATTACACAGAGGGACCTTGGAACACATACTTCTAAATGGGATATCTCCATCAAATCCCATGCCTCAGCGCTCAGGGAAGTCTGTGGAAAAGGAAGAAGAAGAAGAAGAAGAAGAAGAAGAAGAAGAAGAAGAAGAAGAAGAAGAAGAAGAAGAAGAAGAAGAAGAAGATGTGTAAGAGCCAAAGAAGATGGTGGACACGAGGAGAACAAATTCCTCTGAATGCACTAAGCAAGGCTCATATGAACTCAGAGACTACAGTGCCAAGCAGAGGCCCACTCATATATAGAAAATATTAGGCTTTCACTTTCGCACTTTTACAGATTTCCTGAGTGTGTGAACAAGTGGGTCTTTGATTTTATTTTTCTTTTCTTTCTTTTTTCTTTTTTTCCCCATTCTTGGAGCTTTTTCCTCTTGTTAATTTTCTTTGTCTAATTTCAATGTGATGGGTTTTGTTTTAGTTCGTTATATTTTATTTTGTTGTGTTTTTTTGTTACCTCTTAGAAACCTATTCTTTTCTGATAAGAACAAAGAGTAGGTCTGGACAAGAGGGAAGGTGGAGAGCACTTGGCAGGAGTAGAAAGAAGGAAAATTGTAAACAAGTTATAAATTTTTAATAAGAGTGAAAAGAGAGGAAAATAGTGGGATTTATTAGGTGAAAAATTACTTAGGGTTGTGAATTTAAATAAGTTTTCCCCCTTAGGAAAGATGAAGAGAAAGTGAAATGTTAGGTCACTGATGGGCGGTTCTTCTTTTGCATTCCTATTAACCACTAGCCCCTTGTTGAACAACAGGATGACCTTTCCCTTACTGTGTTCAAACCTGAGTATTGATACACAACCACATTCCTGACTACCAATTTTCTGTTGCACATGAAATTTAAATTTGCAGCTGAGACTCAAAAAAGGACATGGCTTTCTCAATTCCTTTTGTTATAATACATAGTTTCCTTATCTTTGCTTAAAAATCAATTTCACATTTTATATCAGTTTCTCTTCTCTTTATTGAATGTGCATCCATTCTAAAATGCATTCACAAAAAAGTCAATCCAAGTTGCTTCACCTTGCAGACATTCTTTGATTTATTTACCAATCTCCATTGCTGAAGACTGTGGCTTCCTTTTGTTTACTAAAATAAACAACAGTAAGACTTTCTTCATTGTAGATCTTTGCACTCCTCTATAATGAATTCCTTGAGAATACTGGGAAAGGAATTTGTGACTGTGACTATTTTTAGGGCCCTTCTTCATCTCAGATACCCTGCTTTTACAGCCTGCAATTTACATATATGTTCATTTCTCTGTGAGAGGTTGGAGTACCTAAGTAACATAGGCTTTTTTCCAGACCGTCATGAAATATGTGATTCAAGAACAGAACAGCTCAATCTCTCTAGAGTAGACTTGTCAGAGAAGCAAAGGACCTTAGCACTTTCCCTTTCATTACAACTTACTTGCTCTGTGATCTACTCAATTTGCTGAACGACTTTATTGGAAAACAGCCTCGAGGTTAGATAGCATTTGGAAGAATGGGGAGGCTGAACTCGCATTCTCTTGAAGACTGGACCGTGCACCATAAAATTCAAGCAGACAAAATGAGACATAAAATGAAGAATTGAATTTAATACACAGGAGCAAACAAGTGACTCTATTGCTTCTGGGCTGATATTGGAAAGAAATGAACTTATATATCCTTGGAAGGTTTTAGAAATTGAAGCAGCTCGTTGCCTTTCATAAGCACGCACTTTCTGTCAGTGGAAACTCCTGAGCTGCTTCACTTCATCAAAGCAAACTCCTCGCTTTAGAAAATAAATTATGTTCCATAATTACTTCTTATCTCATTTTTAGTTTTACAGGATGCTTTTTCACTATTCTCTTCTCAAATGCACATTTAAATTTAATACCAGAAATTGTTTAATTATTTTTTAAGGTGTTAACAACAGGACAGCTGACACTGTGTTGATGGTGTGGAAGCAGAGAGAAGCCTATTCCACATGAAGCATCTGCCGCCGCCGTCTCTGAACTTGGAGAAGCTTCTGGTAATTTATATAAAGCATTCTTTCTATGGCGCTGATAAACTGTTTGCATGTGTCTTGTGCTGCGTCAGACAACAAAGAGTGAGTAACCCCTAAAAGGGATGAGCTCTCTTCAGTGGCTTTACAAGGTGGTGAGAAAGATAAGTATGTCTACAAATAATTGTAGCACCATGGAGAAGAGCCGCCAGACTTGAGGAAACAGATTGCATTAAATAATGACAAATGAAGCCTTGGCTTTGGCATTGGGAAAACTTCTCAAAGGAGGTAACTTTTGAACAGACCAAACAAATTGTTATTTTAATGAATAAGAAGAAAAATCTGTGGCATAAAAATGAACAAGAATATATTAATAGCAGCGGGAATAGCATGTTGTGTTCAGACAATACAGAGTATAAACAGCCAGGAAAGAGGCCAAGGAGAATTCCCATTGACACCTTTGGAGTTTACCATCACAAGTTATTTCTCTTTATACTGTAGCCCTCTTGAGGTAAGTAGAAACTGTTTGTTTTAGTGCTTCTGTACAGATGGTGTTTAATATAATTCTTCATACACTAAGTATGATTTTCAGATGATATATAAAGAAAACATCAAACCAAACCCTTCAATGATGGTGACAGGACCAGGAAGGCCATGAGCCTTGGAGACCTGAAGCATCACCATAACAGTCAATAGCCAAGCAGAGCTTCCACAAACTGGCAGATCAAAGGAGACCCTTCCCATATCTCACACTCAGTGCTTGGAGCAGTAGTTCCAGAAACGCAGTGTGAAGCTCAGAGCACTTAGGGTTCTTCCCAGGTCTCTCCGAGTATCTGATCGGAATTTTGAACTCTTTGGAGCAAGACAAAGCATAACTAACATTTCATGGGGAAATTAACTCAAAAATTTAAGAGCTGGATATTAATATTTCAACATAACCAAACAACATTCTTTATTTTATAACTAACTGCCTGACAAATTACAGGAGAAAAATTAAAATGTTATGAGCAATTAACATCTCTTGTGCTCACACAGTGTTTCTACACAAATGCCTATTAAATATTAGGTGGTCATAGCCAGCAGCACCCCAGCGCTCTGCAAGGCCAAGCACATCAATCCTGCCATTTGTCTGCACCAGCTCAGGCTGCAATTCAGAGATAACCAGGTCCCTCTCACTTCTCAGTGAGCACCTCCTTGATTTTTTTTCTTGTTATTTTTCTCCCTGTTGAAAATCTATTTTATCAATATGTTTCTCTTTAAAATTGCACATGAAAAGAGATAAAAGGAAAAGGAAATAGGAAGTGTAGTACGAGAGAATGCAATGCTGGAAAGATTCAAGCTTTTTCCTCTTCTTTCCTGGAATGAAGCATTGACTGTGGGGAGGATGAGAAAGAGAGAAGATGACAGTTTTCTTCTCTGTTCAGAAGCCAGAGAGGGAAGGCCAGCTGCCACTCAGGGAGCACGATGATCAGTGTGCCCAGCTGCATTCCATCCACAGACTCCCAGAGCTTTTCATCCCAGAAGACAACAGTGTTAACGCTGGAAGCTCCCATCCCAGCAGGGAAAGATCTGTTACTCATAGTAATTAATCATGTGCTCTCAGTGTATATGATGCACATTTATTCCCCATAACCACCTTGTAAGAAGGAAGCACGGCACCCACTTTATAGAGCACTAAATAGCAGAGAAAGTAAGTAAGGCATACTTCTCTTGATGGGTACATTAATTCTGCCACAGGATGCTGTTGTGAGTAATATTTCCTTGTACTAAATCTCCTAGGTTTCTTCCTACATTGGAACTCCAACATCTGTCTGGTGTTCTCAGACTCCATTGCATGGCATCACGAAAATTTTCTCTATAAACATGAGGGAAACCAGTTCATACTAGTTTACACCTTATCTCAGGCTTCTAACAAAATATCCCACAAAGACATGGACACAAAAATTTCCTTCAAAGGACAAAGGCATGGGGGAAGATAGTCCACAGTTGGTATGTTTTGCTCTTGCAAAGGATCATGGCTCAGTGGTTCACAACCATGCCTAACTCTAGTTCCAATGGCTCCAAGACCATCTTCTGACCTCAGTAGGCACCAGACATTTCACATACATACAAGCAGGCAGGCAAAACACAAGTACACATAAGCAGATCTTTTTTTTCTTTCTTTATTGGTTATTCACTTTACAGCCTGGCTGTAGCCTAATCCCTCTTCTCCTCCCAGTCCCATCCTCCCTCCCTCTTCCTCCATTCTCCTTCCTATTCCTCAGAAAAGAGAGGCCCGCCCCCCTCCCTCCCACCCCAGCTCATCAAGTTGCATCAGGAGTGAACATGCCCTCTTTCCCTGTGGCCCTGGCAAGGCAGTCCAGCCAGGGGGAAGTGATCAAAAAGCTGGGAACAAAGTCCATGTCAGAGACAGGCCCTGCTCCCACTAGTAGAGGTCCCACATGGAGCCTGAGCTGCCCATCAGCTACATCTGTGTGTTCCCCAAATACAAGGGCAACCGCATTTGTAAAAGAAACATTATTAAAGCTTAAAATGAATCTAAAATAAATCTAATTTAAAAGTTCCATTCAAACCCTTTTTTATGTTGAAATGTAGGATTTAGGGTGACCTAAATCTGTGCTCCCAAGCCGTGAACCTTCAAAGTGGCTCCAGGATGAACTATCTCTTATTTCCCTTAACAACTTTGGTTGTTAACTCAATGATACTAATAGTGTTTTGTATAGAGATAGTTTATGTTCATTATACAATCTATACAGAATTATAGATATGTAAGTATTTTCCATTTGAGGCTACTAGAAATAATACTGATACACCCAATATGCATTTTCACAGACAGACGTTTCATTGATACTTAGTAGTTTCCAGAAGGACAGCCACACTATAAATGTATGTTTAATCCTTTTAGAATCTGCCTTTTTTTTAAGACATCTGTGTGATTTGATATTCCTCCCAACAATGTACAAGGGTCTCCATATCCTCAAAAATAGATCATATTTTTCATTTTGATGGTAGCCATTCTAGAAGACACAGGTAATTTAGATTTGTGTTTCTCTAATGAAAAAAATTAGCTACTTGTATGCCCATTGGATATTCCTACATCAGCACTGATTAAATATCTATGCAAGTTTCCTGGGCCTGGTAGCCCATGTCTTTAATTCTAACACCCAAGTAGGAGGTTGAGGAATTTTAAAGATAGCCTGGAAAATTTGTGAATGAGACTTTACTGAAAGAAGCTGTGACTACAGTGTGAACTTCAGTGGAATGAAATGGTTGGAAGGTTACAAAGACCATAGCCAAATTATCTTGGCTCACTTTTAGATGACTTAATAGACATGTGTTGCCCTCCTCTGTTCCTGATGTAGCACTGTGACCATTAACTAAATTATTTGGAATGAATAAATAGAATCTCCCATTTCCAACTCATGAAAGGGCTAAGAATGCTGTCAGCATCCCAGATGTACAGCACAGTTTGCCCTGCTTACTGTGACCTGCTGCTGCCTGACGTTTCCACCAATGTACCTGAATAGTGTGCTGCTTTATGACTTTCTTTGTTCTGTTTCCATAGGAAAGTTTATGAAACCTAAGCCTTTATTCCCAGACATAGTAATTCATAGTTTCCTACAGAGTATACCATCCCTTTTACTCAAAATAATAATAATTTCTCTTCAAGGGAGGAAACAAACCCTTTATGGCCACTACAGTCCAAATAGTCATCAAATACACATTCAATAAAAGGTAAATTTAAGCTCAATGTTTACTTACTGCTTTCCACAATTTTTTAAGATGTTGTCTGTGTGTGTGTGTGTGTGTGTGTGTGTATGTGTGTGCCTGTCTATTATGGGTGTGCTGGTGTGTGTGTGTGTGTGTGTGTGTGTGTGTGTGTGTGTGTGTATCTATGTCTGTGTGTGTATCTCTGTCTGTGTCTGTGTCTGTGTGTATGTACATGGGGTGGGGCAATATAGGCACATATCTTCCAGTACCCATGTGGAAGAGAGGTAAGTCACAGATTATAGTAAGCTGCCTAGCATGGGTACTGGGAACCGAAGCTGAGTTCTTTGCAAAAGTGACATGTGCTGTGAACTGCTGAGCCATCTTTCCAACAGTGCATTCCAAATTTTTATTCAGTGGTTTATTATGACAAAAATATGTGGTAATCATACAACCCAATCCTCCTCTCTATACTAGTAGTTCATTGGGCCTTAGTTACAGAGCCAGACCCTGGGCATCGATCTGGAAAGCAGAAGACCAAGGTACGCTATGTGGAATGGAGCAGTTACCTTGCTGATAGCATGAAGAACGTAGGCCAGTCCTGTGACACCTGACTGCACGGAATTTGTTCCTGGTGGCTGCTGTTGTCATAAGATTAAAAATAGGGGAGACCTGGTGGCACTCAGAGAAAGGATAGCAGGTTACCAAGAAGAGACTTGATACCCTATAAGCATATACAGGGGGAGGAAATCCCCCTCAGGAACAGTCATAGGGAAGGGGAATAATGGGAAAATGGGGGGGGGGGTAATGGGAGGATACAAGGGATGGGATAACCATTGAGATGTAACAAGAATAAATTAATAAAAAATTTAAAAAAATGAAACAGTAAATAAAATTACACATAAGGGTTAATCATTTAAATGATATAAAATATTTTTATTTATAGATTACAATGTCTATTATGTATATTTTCCACCCAGTGACTTTAAATACCAATTTGTTGATTAATCAATTGTTGAAAAATTGGCCAATGATACTAGATTCTTTCTAATAAAGTTAACTAAATTTAAAAAAAAGATTTAAAATAGACACCATGTGTCAGGAAGTATGCTAAATATTTTAATATTTTATATAAAGATATGCAGTTCATTCACAACTCTATGAAGCTACATGCTGGTTTTAGGCACAATTTAACAAATGATGGCTGCGTTGCAAAAAATATTAATTTTTCTAAGAGCACAATGTTAGTAGCTTTCAGCACTTGGTTTTGCCTAGCATAAGCTAAGCCAGCATTTCACACTTGGTAGCCTGCACTAATTTGGGTCCATGTCCCCCTTCCCCTTCCAGTCATGAGAATCTTTTCCTGAATGTCTTTTAGGAACATCATCAAGTCAGGTCATACATTCCTGGGAGTCACTTTAGTATTTAAATAAACAGTGCTGGGCTCAGAGGTTAAGAGCACTAGCTGCTCAGAACCAGAGGTCCTGAGTTCAATTCCAGGCAACCACATGGTGGCTCACCACCTACTGTAATGTGATCTGGTGCCCTCTTCTGGTATTCATGAAGATGGAGCACTCATGTACATAAAATACCTAAATAAATAAATCTTAAAAATAAAAATATTATCTTCAAAGTACTGAAGATAGTAACCAAGGGAAAACAACAATAACAACAACAAAGGGCACACTATTCAGGGACACCCCTAAACAGTGCTGCAACTCAATAATTATTTCTCTCCTTGGAATCTTCTGTGTGTATCCACAGGACCCTTACACTTGTCTTTGCTTCAAAGCTTATCATGCTACCACAACCAGCAAATGTGTAGCCCAGGATGGCCTTGAACTTGTGTTCCTCCTGCCTCCTCCTACTTCAGCAAATCCTACCGGCATGTGCCACCACTAGAGATGGCTCAGTGGTGAAGAGCACTGACTGCTCTTCCAGAGGTCCTAAGTTCAATTCCCAGCAACCACATGGTGGCTCAAAACCATCTATAATGAGATCTGGTACCATCTTCTGGTGTGTAGGCAAACATATAGACAGAACACTGTACATATAATAAGTAAATCCTTTTTTAAAAGAAAGCTCTACAGGGGGAGGTAATCCCCCTCAGGAACAGTCATAGGGGAGGGGAATAATGGGAAAATGGGGGGGAGGGAAGAATGGGAGGATACAAGGGATGGGATAAACATTGAGATATAATAAGAATAAATTAATAAAAAAATTTAAAAGGAAAAAAAAAGCTCATCATGCTACCCTGCATTTATTTATTGGATTTTCTTGAGAAACTTTTATATCTAGTTGTACAGACTTAACCAGAAATCATTGTTCAAGTGAGCAAAGAATGACCCATATGCTCAAGGAGTTTCTATTGTATCATGAAGCATAAAAGGCATTTCTATTTCAAATTCAATCCTGTTTAAAGGTAATGAATACACTGGTGTTCCAAGGAGTCTGTTAAGGCTGTATGAAAACCATGCCAGAATTTTTAAATTTTTTAAATTTTCCCCGAGACAGAGTCGTGCTCACTAAATGTCTCAGACTAACCTTCCGCTAAGTCTCCTTTTCCTCAGTGTCCTGCATGCCAAGGCAACAGCTGTGTACCATCACGGGTCAAAGGAATTTTCACTCTGTGATAGAGAAAAGGATATGTATTCAAGATTCTTAACTTATAAAGATTCATTGTAACATCAGTGTGTGTGTGTGTGTGTGTGTGTGTGTGTGTGTGTGTGTGTGTGTGTGTTTGCATGATGGAGGTGGCTATATATAAAGGTCAGAGGACAGAGTTGGTTTTCTGCTGCCACCTGTCTGTGGGCCCCAATGATGTGACAGACCACAGTTTGCCAGAGCTTGCTGGCAGGAGCAAGGACCTTAACCCAGAAAGTCATCTCATGGGGCCTGTCATAATATTATGACCAAAGAGCACAGAAATTCTGTTGGCCATTTGAAACTGGCAAATTTGGAAAATAAGGTTTTTAAAGTTCTAGCTTTGTCTAAAGTGCTAGTTTCTTAAGATTTGCAAAACCTATTGTTAAAATTAAATACAGATTTGATTATAAGTAAAATTGCTATTTTTTTCATTTAGTTAATTTTTCAAGTTAGCCCACAATGTAGTGGTAGAAGGGACCTATATTGGAGAGGTAGGAGTTAATCAGGAGGGTGCAAGAGGACAGGGGAATGAGGATGAATAAGAACAAATTATCATAACCTAAATATTAATATGTACATGAAAATACAACCATAAAGCTATTGTATTTTGCTATGACATTTTAAAACTCCTTTTATAAAAACTGGATGAATTTTTCAGGTATATGTCTGAGAAAAAAAAATCTGCCAAAGAATCCAGACAATAATGCTGTAATCAAAATACACTCCCTCTGAGTGCTCATCAGGCTTTCCCATGAGTCCTTATAGCCCTTAAACATCTAAGAAATCAAGATTAAGTCAATAAACTTGGTATGCCTTCACACAACAGCCATATATGGAGGAGCTGTGCTGCTGCTTCAATCGACACTTTATTCAAAAGAGCTAACTCTTGCGTCTGACTTCTGGCATCTGATGTAGAATTTGATCACACACAATACTCAGAGTCTCAATGCTGTCTCTTGATTTCTCAGCTCCAGCAGATTTTTAAGGAGGGAAAAAATTTTCTCTGCTCTCTGGAGAGGAGTTGAAGTTTTAAAGTAATACAAAAACAATTCAAGGAGCAGCAAGAAGGATTTCAAAAGCAGTGGACTGATATGCCATCGGAGCAGGTGGCTTCTAATCTCCATCTGCCAAAACCTCACCGTGTGGCCTTTGGCGAAGCTCCATGCTTGTGGCCTGGTCATTTCTCTGTAAAGAGAGATCTGGGATTCACTGTTTATTCATTGCAGTAGTTATTGTACAGTAGCCATGAGCATAACATTTTGCTAAACTTTCTAGAAGATGCGAGGAGTTGAAATGGCCACTGGGATTCTATTAGGAATAGAGTTAGGAAGAGCTCAGTTCAGGTAAGTATTACTTTGAGAACCCAGTGAATTCCTGATTGTTGTCATATACACATTGTTCCAAGGATCACCCCCAGAGAGTTACAGATGCAGATAGTAACAAATAAGAATTGGTGTAAAGTTTTGCTAATGTATTAGTAATTGCAATAATAAGTAAAATTATCATCTACTATTTGTCAAGACTCATTCAAAACATTCAACATGTATTATATCTGATCTTAAAGGTAGACCTAAAAAGTAACACTGACATAAAAGAACTAAAAGAGAAAAAAAAGAAGAAAAATGAGCAAAATAGACAAGTGGCATGTCTCAAATTGAGCTCAGAATTTGAATACAAGGACTATGTTACACACTTCAGTGTATGAAGACACATAATTTGTTCCGTAATTAAATTTCAAAAGTTGATCTATAGAAGATACCTTAGTCCTTGCTATCCAACCTAAGAAATTAAACATTTTTCCTTAGTACGAAGTACCACATGTAAAACTGATGCTCATAGCCCAAGCAAATGCTGCTAACCTCGGGCATGCCTCAGGCAGTAAGCATAGGTAAGTCTTCTGGAAAAGACCAGTAATATCAGTGTCACTTTAGTTTTCTTTGAATTTCTCAGATTGTTAATATAATAGAATCCCTATTCTCTGTGATCAACTTGCAGAATGGTGACAGAATTCTCTACTGTGATCTCTAGGAGATCTCTTTTCCTACATTTTGGTAGAAATGACCAAAACATGCCTATGGTTTGTGCATCTTTGTGAGTGTGAATTCTCTATAATATAGCATATAAATATGAGGGAAAAAAGAATCTTTACAGGTGTTTCTGCAGCAAACAGATGAGTTTCAATTCATCTATTAAAGATGGACATAGGACCTGTGGATTACATGAAGAAATGGAATTTTAAAAGTTAACTAGGTTTGAAATGGTCTCTGGCTTTATTATCACATCCCCTATAGTCACTGTGAACACTGAAAAGAATATACAAGGCTAGAGAAAGAAGAGCTGCCCCGAGACCATAGTTCTGCACAGTTATCCTAAAAATCCAAAACAATAACTGTCTGATTCAATGCATCTGTCACCCACTTATCAAATATGACTCTGTGAACAGAGTGATGTATACAGGAAGAGAAACACAGAAGTGGAAGAGAAAAATGAAAATCATTCTTATATATATTGGTAAGAAGGTCATTCTGAGAGATTTTCTATTTGAATTTTTTACTCCTAACAATAAGGAGAAAATATTATCCCTATTTCCATACTTGAAATTATACCCAATATCTATAAATATCTTAACACAAAACCTCTATGTTCATAACAGGAGTCAGTACACATTCTACCCATAATTGCTGACACTGGACTGATATTAATTCAGCACAGACTGTGTTTAAACTAATAGAAGTTTATTTTTAAAAAAACAAATGTGTTTTTTATTCTGAATCTTCTTTCACTAATAAATTCAACATAACTAATTACAACAAGTAAAACTGATTTATCAAAACGTGCTAACCTCTTTACTGCTTGTAGACCATGTTCTTCCAGAGCTTTGTGGAAACCGACTGACTCAACTCAAGACAGAAACTTTGTGACTTTAAGGCTATCTTTTCTAAGTGTCACAACAAGACAGATTGTTCTTGAAAAGAATGGGGAATAAAAAATGTCTACTCACTTAGTTTCATTTTATTGCCCTGAGATAGACCCTCTATGTCTAAAACTAAAATGTCCCAATTTGAATTGTCTTTGGTATTTCCTCTAGATGAATTCTCAGTCAGTTACTTCAGAAGTATCTCTTATGGGGCTACTGAACCCTCTGTGTCCCTCCATTCTTCCACTCTTCCAAATCACTCTCAGTGCTCTGCCCAGAGTCCAGCCTAGAGTCTCAGCATCTGTCCTGATCCCCCACTGGGTAGAGTCTATCAGAGAACATCGATGTTGGGCTAATATCCACATATAAGTGAGTACATACCATGTGTGTTTTTCTGGGTCTGGGTTACCTTACTAGGATGATCTTTTCTAGCTCCATCTGTATGCCTGCAAATTTCAAGATTTCCTAGTTTTTAGTAGTTGATGGGTATTTCATTGTGTAGATGTACCATAGTTTCTTTATCCATTCTTCAGTTGAGGGACATCTAAGTTGTTTCCAGATTCTGGCTATTACAAATATAGATGCTATGAACATAGTTGAGCAAATGCTGATGTTATATGGTAGAGCATCTTTCAGTTATATGCCCAGGAGCGGTATAGCTGGGTCTTGAGGTAGCACTATTCCCAGTTTTCTGAGAAAGCACTAGATTCACTTCCAAAGTATAAGTGTACACTCCCACCAGCATTGGAGGAGTGTTCCCCTTTCTCCACATCCTCACCAGCATGTGCTGTCACTTGAGTTTTTTATCTTAAGACATTTTGATAGGTGTAAGATAGAATCTCAGATTCGCTAATATTTGCATTTCTCTGACGACTAAGGACATTTAGCATTTCTTTAAATGTTTCTCAGCCATTCAATATTCTTTAGTTGAGAATTCTCTGTTTAGTTCTGTACCCTGATTTTTAATTGGATAATTTGGTTTGGTGATCTTTAATTTCTTGAGTTCTTTATATATTTTGGATATGAGCCCTTTGTCGGTTGTAGTGTTGGTGAAGATCTTTCCTTAATCTGTAGGGAGTAGCTTTGTTCTATTGACAGTGTCCTTTGCCTTACAGAAGCTTTTCAGTTTCATGAGGTCTCATTTATTAATTGTTTATCTTAGGACCTGAACTATTGTTGTTCAGTTCAGTAAGTTGTCTCCTATGCCAATGAGTTCAAGGCTCTTGCCCACATTTTCTTCTAACAGATTTAGTGTGTCTGGTTTTATGTGGAGGTCTTTAATCCACTTGGACTTGAATTTTGTGCAGGATGATAAATATGGATCTATTTGCATTTTTCTACATGTAGACATCCAGTTAGACCAGCACCATTTGTTGAAGATGATATCTTTTTCCATTATATGAATTTGGCTTCTTTGTCAAAAATCAAGTGTCCATCGGTGTGTGGGTTTTGTTTTGGGTCTTCAATTCAATTCCATTGATCAATCAGCCTATTTCCATACCAGTACCATTCTGTTTTATTACTATTGCTATATAGTACAGCTTGAGATCAGGGATGGAGATTCCTCTGGAAGATCTTTGATTGTACAGGATTGTTTAGCTATTTTGGTTTTTTGTTTTTCCATATGAAGTTGAGATTTGATCTTTTAAGTTCTATAAAGAATTTTGTAGGTATTTTGATAGGGATTGCATTGAATCTGTTGATCGCTTTTGGTAGGATGGCCATTTTTACTGTGTTGTTCCTCCTGATCCAAGAGTGTGGGAGAGCTTTCCATCTTCTGATATCTCCAATTTTTTTCTTCAGAAACTTGAACTGTTTTTTCATCCAAATCTTTCACTTGCTTGGTTAATGTTACAACAAATATTTTATATTATTTGTGACTCTCGTGAAGGGCATAGTTTCCCTAATATCTTTCTCAGCCCTGGAAAGACTATAGATACAGGTTTATACTTAAAACACTTTAGGGAAAATAGTAAGATACAAACTTAACACATTGCACACACACACACACACACACACACACACACACACCACTACCCCCACCACCACCACAACAACAACAACAACAATACAAACAAAAAAAAGTAGTTCTCCTATATACAAATGACAAACACACTGAGAATGAAATCAAGGAAATAACACCTTTCCCAATAGCCTCAAATAATATAAACTATCTTGAGGTAACTATATTCAAGCAATTGAAAGTCTTGTATGATAAAAACTTTAAGACATTGCAGAAAGAATTTGATGAACATATTACAAGATGTTCATGGATCAGTAGCATTAATAGAGTAAAAGTGGACATCATACCAAAAGCAATCTACAGAGTCAATGCCATCCCCATGAAATTTCCCCAAGGAGGAGACAAACCAACTAAAGACCTATTTGTGTATTTACTTAAAAAATTACAAAAATTGATGAAGAAACAAATTTTGGCATAGCGACATCATGAAATATTTGCTATCATTATAAAGAAATGAACTATTTAAATACACAAAAACATTGGTTCATGCGTTAGGTGTAGAAAGCAAAATTAACCTTGTCACCTAGTGAGAAATATTAGATAAAGAGGGAGGAAAGGAGGCTCTTCATGGCACAAAAAGAGACCTTGGAAAGTAAGAGATATGTTTATTGTCATAATGGTTTCCAGGTTGATGGTAATTCCCACATTACCTGTCATGGCACTGCTTTCATGGCTCTCTATAGAGTAAGAATGCATCATTGTATACACATGTAGTTTGGTGAATATGAAAATGATTTCAATATAATTACAATAACATATTGTATTTACTGATCTCATCAAGTAAGGGTTAAGAATATATAAAAAAACATATTCAATCCGTATGCAAGTCAAGAGATTTGATTTTGAGAGAAATCCAAATAGAAGCATTCAGGGAAGAATGTGAGCATAGAGGCTGAGAGGTGAGTAGATGTTGCTTCAAAGATCCCCCTACGTTCTCTGTTAAGTGTTTCTTTTTCCTTGATGAAGTAATAAGCTATATTCTTACCTGAAATTGTAGTTGGAGGACAAGATTTTTAGGTGTAAGGTGAGAGGACAAAATTGCAGTGTGAGAAAGTCCATAGTGGCCCTAGGAGATACAGACTGGCTTCCAGGGAGTGCTCAAGTATCTTTGATGTTCACTTCTCTGAATCTGAAGTGTGACCATGTTCAGATGTTTCTTCCTAGTCAGTGGGCAACTCATGGACAGTGGAATGGACAAAGAAATATTTTTACTAGAATTATGAATGGTAGAGCATTCATACCAGAAGTATCCATAATAGTTGACAACCGAACTCAAGCCTAATGTTATAGTTTGAATGCAAATAGCCCATTGTAGGCCCACATGTCTGAACACTTCATCCCCAGGTGGTGGTGCTGTTTTAGGAAATCCATCACTGAAAGAAGTGGGTCAGAGGGGACAGGCTTGAGTTTTACAGGCCATCTCTGTTTCCTGTACTTCCATTGCCTCCTGATCTCCAGAGGTGTGAGCAAGCAGTTGCCACAGTGTGCCACTGCCACAGAAGCAACTGCCATCACTCCCACAGACAGAGACTGTATCTCTTCAAACCATGAGCCAAAACAAGCTTCCTCCTCCTCTCTTAACATTTTTGGGAGGTCGGGTATTTCATCACATCAATATAGAAGTAACTGATGTACCTATCCACAAGTGAAGCCAATGAAATCAGTTTATTGAAATAATTGTGAGTATCTGCAAAGAAAAGGCTTAGCTAGTACCTTTTAAGTAAGATTTGAAATTGGGTAAAAAAAAAAAAAATTGCTAGATGACCGTAGTAAACAGATCATAGACTAGAAGCTGAGCTCACATAGAAGTCAGGAACGATGGTGGTAAAAGCGTCAAGTAGTTAGGTGCTAAAATCTTTGAAAAAAATAGTGTAGCAATACAGAAGTTGAGGTGACAGCAAAATGACAGAATGTGAGTGACATAAACATAGAACATAAAATTCCTCTCCTGTTCCAGAAATACATGCTATATGAGAGAGAAAACTATTAATAGTTCACAGAGTCAAAGGGGAAAGGGGAAGAGTGATGGACAGGTTTCTACTGGGTAGGAGGAGGTGGTTTGAACCTTTCTGCAGGACGGTCACATATAAAATAGGTTCTGGTATTTAATCATAATTTCTAGAAAGCACAATGAAAATATTTAAGAAGCCAAACCCGGGCAATCTGGTTCTTCCCGCCATGTGTGGGAATTAGAAGATGTAGAACCTACCTGGATGGGTTCGAGGTAGATGGTATTGGTGATAATGTGAGTTCAGAGATAAGGAATAGGTGTCTGGAACTTTCCCTTGACCCTTTTATATGGTATCAATGAGATATCTCTATGTGCAGCCCTGGGTATATGGAAAATTCCTTGGTGAGGCAAGGTTGTAATTGCAATGCACAAGTTCAGTTGTGTCCCATTAGAGTAAGATATGGGCTTGGGCTCTGTGCCTGAGCATCCTTTACTATGTGGGTACTTCAGTGCAGCTAGGGATGCCACAAGCAGGGAAATGATCACCCTTAGACTGTACCCCGTCTAGATTCCCATCCTTTCTTCACAACATCTGAAAGCTCAACCTCACTATATTTCTGAAGAGTTTAGGAAAGGTGTGAGCCAGTGTCAGAGATGGAGTAAAAGCCTTTGTGGACATTGCCTGGTATTTCTGAAAGTGATTTAAAATATAAGGTTTGGTTTTGTTTTTAGCATGTTATGGTATGCCAAAATATCTGTGACTATGTTGTATTTAACATAGTAATTTCCTAGCTTTCCAATCCATTCTTGTTCCCTCTATCAGTTAACTGTTGACTACTCAGATTTCCCAGATTCATAGTATATTTTCAGGGCTCACCTCTGTTCTTCCCTTTGCCTGATGTGCTATTACTTAAACTCTCCTCAAAGCCTTTCTTTGATGAGTCAGATAAAAGGTTTTATTCTTAGTGTGCAGCAGGTTCATATGCATGATTCTGTCAGAACTCAAATAACACCTGGGTGCTTACACACTTGGGTTTCCTGGTGGACAGCAAGTTCCACGGGTTCAGAAAACCCTCTTTAACTTTATAACATGAGAGACTCGGGTGCTAGGTTGTGTTTAATTAAGTTGAATACAAGGTATTCATGAAGTAGTCCTGAGTATATGATTATTAATAGCTAGATTCATGTAAAGTATATCTAATTTTGAAAATATGTGATTGAAATATACTTTCAATTTACCAAGAAATGGCTTGTTCTCATTACAATATTTCAAAAATGTCATAAGGAACAAACTTTAAAAAGTGAACAAAATGAAAGTACTTATTTTCTTTTACATAGTTTAGTTATCCCAGCAATATAGCTTGGGTTAAAGGTCTCAAAATTTCTTCTCAAGTATAGCTAGTTACGTTGAAAAATTAAAAGATAAAACTACACTCTATCAACAAGGCACTACCCATTTAGACATCAGAGGAAAAGCAGAAGGTTAATTAAAACCACAACCAAAACTCCATTTTAGTAAACAAAATAAGTTTTTAATAAAACTGTGGCGTTTCGAGCTAAATGCTATAATAAATGTGTTACCATGTGAGACCACGGTTTGTAAACGTATGATAGATTAAGTGAGTGTTATTAGAACACCAACAGTTTTGCTGAGTATAGCAACCTAGGCAGCTATAGCACAGAAACAATCCTGTAGGATACAATTTACAGCATGATCCGGAAGCTTGCCAGCCACAAAGTGAAAGGCTGAGCCACAAGCAATTCATCCAACAGGATTAATTGCTTCTACAGTGCTAGCTCAAGCCAGTGCAAGTATGAGGGCATCTCCAGAGGTCACTTTAGATTTAAAAACTTAACCGAAATCAGGGCAAAGCTTCATGTAATCAAATGGTCATTGAAAGACAATAAATATAAGCCTTCCTGGGGTTTAATTTATAAGTATAAGGTCTTATTTGAAATTCCTCATTCAATCATGTACTTTGCCGTCATGTTACCAGAAAGTTAATGCATAATAATGTCAATAATTTGTTTGAAAGTCAGTAGAAAGAATTACAAGCTGTCAACACCTCCAAGAGCTTCTGCCAGTCAGACTGACAGAAGCAATTCACAGGCTTCTTTGGCGGACACTCACAGAATGTCCAAAATTGGCATGCTAGGAAATTCTATTTTCTCGGAACTTATAGTTTATCTCTGAAAATTGGTGTTTCCTATCACTGGGATGAGCAAAAGCTGCAATTCCTCCACACATATTTCTCACCTGAAGCACATGACATCGATGGTTTCTTCTTCTTGAGGAAGGCTTCAGGGAGGAATGAGAGAATGCTAATGACTTTGCTTAAATATGAGGAAACAAGTTTAATTTTTCTCAGCTTTTTTTTTTCCAGAGAAAAGCAGCCACCTAATGAGTTGCTTCAACAGCCCCAAATTTCCCACAAATGCAAACTTTTGAATATTCCTTCAGTCCATTTGGAAAGCTAAAACTTCTCCCAAGGCTGATCAACACCAGCATTAAGTGGCAAGTATGAAGTCCTAGATTTGCATAACTATGTGTTGAAAAATTATAATTAAAATCTACAGGCAATTCTCCCTAGAATTACATTTACACAGTATTTTTTAAACTATGGGAGAAATCATATAGAGATGATTATCCACAGTTGTGGAATCACAGCAGTAGCAGTAGGCATGAATACATAGTGTAACCAAACTGCCAAGAATTTGTTTCAATCAAATTTATGCTAAAGAGTGAGAGATAGTAATGGTCTTCCATTTGTCTATAGTATGTTTTTTGATGTAGCAACCAGAAGATACCAAAGTTTAAGTTCAGAACATGTCAGAAGACAGAAAGATCTTAAACCTCAGCCACTGCTCCCACCTCTTCCATTTAGGTTCAGTACAATAGTAACATTAATGCCTATTAATCATGTGTGATTAACAATTCTGACAAAAACTGATTATTTTTTTTTACAATTCATCCCTGGGGAGCATGCCAGTTTCCACAGCTATGCATAGCCAGGAAGACAGAGTATGAAGAATAGATGTGAAGCCAGGCATGGATGTGACTCCCTGTAACTCCAGCACGCTGGAGGCAGCGGCCTGGACTACAATACCTACATACTATGCAATCAATCAATTTATCAATCATCAGTCAATCAATGTAATTTTTTAAATTAAGAAAAAAAATTTTACATCATTATAGCACACTGATTCTCTTTTTAAATAATCTTTTTACTTATTATTTGAAATTTTCATACACATATATGAAGTATTTTGATCATTTCTATTCTGACCAACCCTCTCAAAATGCCCTAGTCCTCTTACACATTCCCCCACAAATTCAGGTCCTCTTATTAATTTTTAATTACCCACTATATCCAGTCTATAGCCTACTAACTGTGGTGGATGCTTTGGTCACTGATTCTATCTCTGACTGAGAGTTCCTAAACCCTGAAGTGTATAATTTTTCATAACTAAGAACTTTACTCAGGTTGTCAAAAACCTTGGTGAATTTGAACCCCTTGATATTAAATATATTATGGCAGAAAGATATGGGCAATGTATAAAATGCAATTTCAATTGTTTCAGTTTGTTATGGGAGATGCTGAAAAATTAAAATTTTTCCATGCAGAAATCTCATAGCAGTAGAAAATCTTCCTGAGGAAAAAGCAAGTAGCTTCCCATGTTACATTTATTACCATACAAGGGCCCCTTTCTGCTAAATCTAGAAATAGTAGGTTTGAATTCAGTTATCCTGCAGTAAATATGTTCCTTTAATCGCATTCTTAAAAGTCTTATTAACATTTTATTGTAACACAGATTGAACCTCATTCATATAAATATCTCATAGTAAAAACTGTCTCGTGTAACTTCTCTTTTCTCCCTTATAGCAATTGGTAAATTGAGTTCAACGTGTTCAACTCTCTAGCAATTAATTCTGCTGCTGATTGCCATGGTGACAATGACAGAGGTGGGGAGTGGGGAGGGAAGCTGGGACATATGAATAACAGCTGGATATACCATGGAGAGTGTTTGAGTCATTAACCTCTGAACTTACCACTTTCAAAAAGTTCCCCTCAGAAGCATAATGATACAAATGAAGCTTCAGAAGCCATTGACAACCTACAAACCAGGAGTGGGGGAGTGTTTAGTTCAATTCAAAACCCACACTGAGAACATCCACACAATCACTTTGAGCCATATCGCTGGGGCACCAAGGAGGGGCCTGTATGCCTCAACGAGCTACCAGAAATGACTGCATTACGAGGTCCCAGTGACCTTAATCAATTTGAGAAGCATTAAAGTGAGAGGCTTCATATTTTGTCACAAAAAATATTATGAAATATTTGATACTCAGAATCAAATTTAGCAAATTTTTTTCGGATTTGTTTAAATGGTCATTTATCTTTCAGAAATAAACGTGACAAGTAGATTCCTTATTTTTCATGTAAATTTGAGAGGAATGGGAGTTGGTTTTGTTTGGTTTTTGTCAAGGATCATGTAACTCTTGTATTTGATCCATTTCTTTTCTGTATTTCCTTGAACTTTGTCTCACCCATGTTTTTCATTGTTAATCTAGCTAAATATAGCTACATATCCAATATTTTTGACATTTATACTTCAAAATATTGTAAAATACTTTAACATTGGTATACCTAGATTTAGTAAGTTAACTAAATCTTCAGAATAAAATATTACATACAGAGTAATATTATAAAAGCCCCCAAACACTAATAACATAATCTATTATAATTTGATTTCTCTACATTCTAAGCTTCTAAAACTTCTTCAGCTAAGAACTTTAAAATGTTAGTGTTAGCTAACTCAAAGGAAACAACATTTCTAAGTTTTCCAGATATAATTTGGCTCCAAGATTAGTATAATCCTAAGAAATGGCCATCAACCTGCCCGAGGAGCAAAGACTTCGGTCCAATTGCTCTGCCCCAATGTTGACTGAGTGACTAGCAGGTCACAGGGTCTCTCTGCTTTCTATTCCTTCACTTTAAAGGATATTGTCTATCATCGGATCTAAAGGTTGTGTTAGTAAATAAAATCAGGCAGCAGGAAAGAAAATCATTCAAAGATAAAGGATCTTTGAATGACCAAAATACCCTGCAAAATATTAAATACTAAATATATTTTAGGAAATAGTAACCCTGTGTTCCTCCCTAGTCAGAAAAGAGACTCAAGTTTGAAATTTTTCAAAAGCTACGGGGTTGAATTAAATACTCATATTTCATATTGATATATTTAAAGTTCTGAGAAGTTATGCATTCACAATATTTGTTGAGCATGGTTTAATTGCCCCCTAAGCACCAGGCTCATGTGACTCTTCAAAAATGTTAAAAAGCACCTTATAAATTTCAGCCTCAGCTCTGATCCCATGCTGGTTGTCTCCTGTAGTATATATATCATGACATCATGCATTCTGTATCTAAAACTTTATCGTGCATGAACTGGTCCTAGGCCCCCATACATGTATGTAGCCAATGGGCAGTCCGGTCTTCATGTGGGTCCCCTAGTAATGGGAGCAGGGGCTGTCTCTAACATGGACTCTGTTGCCTGCTTTTGATCACTTCCCTCTGGCAGGACAGATTTGTCTGGCTTCAGTGAAAGAGGAAGTGTTCAGCCTTGCTGTGAGTTGATGTGCTGCGCTGGGTGGGTAAGGGGAGGTCCCTTTTTCTGAGGAATAGGGGGAAGTGAGAAGGAGGGTGGGACCTGGAAGAGAGGAGGCATGGGCCTAAGATTGGGATTTTAAGTGAATAAATAAATAGGGTAAAAACGAAAATTTTCAATCATACTATTTCTCTCACATTAGACAATCCAATACAAAATACTGTCAATTTTACCAAAAAAAATAATTTCTGTACATTTTTTCTTTTTTCTTTTTTTTTTTTTTTTTTGTCTCTTCTATGCTTCTTTATATTACCACGGTTAATTGCCATGCATGCACGTATGGTCCTAAATCCAGGACTCTGTTATCTCTGTTTCAGTCTATATTCATTTACTTAAGCTGATCTAAGAAAATACCATAAGCTTAGGGGCTCAAAGAACAGAAATTTATTTGCCTATATTCTTAAAAAGTAGAAAATGATCAAGGTGGCGCTGGCCAATTTGTTTTCTGGTGAGGCCACTCATCCTGACTCAGTGGAAGTACCCTCACGTGCTCCATTCTCTGTGCATGAGGGGGTGGGCGGGGAGAGCACTTCTCGTGGCTCTCTGTCTACTTATACAGAACCAGGCCAATAGATTCATTTCTTTCCATTAATTTTTACTGCCATTTGACAGTCCTTGTCTCCACACACTGTCACACTGGAAGCTAGGGCTTCAGCATATAAATTTTGGGCGACATAACTCAGTCCATACATCCCTTCCTAATGTAATCCTATATTGCTACCAAAATGTTCCCTTGTAAATCTGACAACAGAGAATGATCAAAGCTGTACTTAGACCATGGCAATGATTAAAAAAACGATGCCACTGTCCTTCAAAAATGTTCTTACTAAAACTATCGGTTTTCAGTTGTTCTATCATCTGCTTTCCTCACCAACTGACTGGCACATGTGCTTCCACCAGATTTACAATTCTTTGGCTTCCTCCAACATCATCCTATCAACGCATCTTCTGCCCTTGTGAAGGAGCCTCGTTCCTGCATTGCTCTGTTTTTCTTCTTCTAGGAAGACTTCTCTAGCCACAAGTCCTCCAAGACCACTTACAAGCTTCCCAAAACATTCCATAATAATGTACTATATTTTATGTTCAGTATAGCATAGTCATGTAATCCATTTGATTGTATTTTTGTTGTCCTCACAAGGCCATAAGCAACATGAAGACAGTAGCCATAGCCAGTCTGCCCTACATTTTACTTATAGCATCTTATATCTTGCCTACCAGATATTAGATAAAGAATATCTGTTCAGTATATGGATACTGTCAGAATTCTCCTAATTTACTTGAAAAGGATTTATCAGTAAAGTAGAAAACACACTTCAGGATAAATGAGAATACTCTAAGCTTCCTTGGTATAAGAAGGAAAAAGATTTCGTAGAATTTTTTACTCAAATCTGTGAACCAAAAGGTCATATATCTGTGAAAAGGATGAACACAACAAAGGATTCTGATAAGGAAAAAATTGAATAGATCCTTAAACTTTTTTTAGATAGGTTCAGAAGGAACCTTTCCTCTTCTTTTATATCAATTGGCAACTCTGGTCAGACTCTATATCTTAGGGAAATGGACCCACATGTATATGATCCCAGCTTTGATATGATGAATGTCTTTCACTATAATAATAAATTTTTTCTTGTCTGCTTTTCATGGATGTATATGTGTGAGTTTGTTGGTAATTAAAGAGCAAGGGACTCTGCATATGAAAAACTACTCTTATTGTACTAGGTAAGTTTTCTTTCTTTTTTTTTTTTTTCTAAAAATTGTGATGATAAAATAAGTCAGTGTTTGGGAGCTAGCCTCATGAGTCCTGCCAATACTGAGAAACTATGATTGCTTCTCTTCTTAATTGATTAATCAAAAAATTAATATCCCGGGGTGGAGAGGTGGCTCAGGAGTTAAAAGCATTGCCTACTCTTCCAGAAGACTTGGGTTCAATTCCTAGCACCCACAGGTTGGCTCACAACTATCTATAACTCCATTTCCAGGGTATTGAACAACTTCTTTGGGCCTCTGTGGGCACTGCATGCATTTATTGCCCAGATATGCATATAGAAGACAGCATAGCCATAAAATAAAAGTAAATAAACATCAAAAATAAACCTAAATAAAAGTTAATATCCAAAAATTAAATTTTTTTAAATTTTTTTTATTAATTTATTCTTGTTACATCTCAATGTTTATCCCATCCCTTGTATCCTCCCATTCCTCCCCCCCCCCATTTTCCCATTATTCCCCTCCCCTATGACTGTTCCTGAGGGGGATTACCTCCTCCTGTATATTCTCATAGGGTATCAAGTCTCTTCTTGGCTACCAGCTGTCCTTCCTCTGAGTGCCACCAGGTCTCCCCCTCCAGGGGACATGGTCAAATGTGAGGCACCAGAGTATGTGAGAAAGTCATATCACACTCTCCACTCAACTGTGGAGAATATTCTGACCATTGGCTAGATCTGGGAAGGGGTTTAAAACCACAGGCACAAAAATTAAATTTTACCTGGTGATCTGAAAGTAATATCTTGAAGGATGCCTTTGGGGACCAAAGATACTACAAGATCTACTTATGTCTATTCAAAGAAGATGAATGTTGGCGATTCACTCTAGAATATTTTTTCCTTGCCTGCTTTTTATGGATGTATATGTGTTAGGCTGTCAGTAACAGGAGACCTGGGGACACCACATAGAAAACACTGCTTTTAGAGAAGAAGAGCTGCCTGATTGTCTGATTCCCAAATGCTAATAAATCTCATCTTTTCCAATTTTCTCAGGGATTAAGTTTAGAGGAAAAATGATGACTACATCAAGACTAAGAATCAGTGTGGACGAAGTCACTCGTTGGTAGTGAAGTCTTAGTGTCCCTTTCTGGATCATATGGCAATGTAGTCTGGAACTCAAGACCATAAACTTTCACAAATCTGTCCCTTTGTGTTCAGCACAGTGTATATTCATTTGATTAAATAGTTTGACTTTATATAAGGACTTAATAAGCAAATTGACATCATATGCAAGATATAATGTTTATCTTTCTTAGGTTAAACTGTTCAAGTATATAAAATCATTTGCATATGAGCAATTAATGTGCTCAATATAAGAGACGCTTATGTGTCATTAGAATAATTCCTAGGATACAACACCTACTTGGCAAGGATGTGGGTGCAATTAAACATAAATTAAGTTTTATATACAGATGACTTAATACAAACATTTAGAAAACGTGATAGTTAACCACATAACAATGGATTGCTTCATTATCTCTAACATGTATCAACACTCCTACAAAGATTTAGGTATACTAAAAATCAGGTCAAATACAATATGTTTCATGTGTTTCTGAAAGATAAATTTCAAGTTTCTCTAAACGTCCTCTAGTTCAAATTTTCAGAAATTTTTAATCAGGTTTTCCCTACCTGTTTTGAACTAGTATGACAATGAATGTTGCCTCCAGAGGCATATGGGAGAAAGGAGGACTTACAGAAATGGCCTAAGATGAAATGAACCCTGACTCACCAACATTCTCCCAAGTCTCTGCCAGCCAGTGATGAATCTAACAGCACTAAGTGGGTCCCATCAGCAGGGACAGCTGATGTCCACAGAAAAGGCCATCTATCATGTTTCAAAAGGCAGACTATGGATGCTTAGAATAACATAAACTTTAACGACAAATCCAAAAAGTTCTCTAAATATTGGAGAGAAACGACAGGCGTGTACAGATGAGGTGAAGGTTGAAAGGAATCAGAAGAGCTAGAAAGCAAGAGAGAAAGTGGATGTTATTGAGCTTTGCTATTTTAGCCCTACATTTTGACAAATTAAGTGAGATGTCAACTCCAAAGAGCTCGACACACAATGCCTGACATACTTAGTTGTTCAAAAACCATTTCTTCACAGGTATTAACTCAGAGTAAGTTTTCTAGGAAATAAAAATACTACGCTTATTATTCTCCCCACCTTGTTTTCTTCTTTGTTTCCTCAAAGATATATAGTCCTAAAATGCAAACTTTCCTGAGGTGTGTGTATGTGTGTGTGTGTGTGTGTCTGTGCGTGTGTATGTGTGTGTCTATGTCTGTGTTAAATTAAAGCCCTATAAAGATGAGATTTCATGTCAGAAAAGATTAAATAGACTCAACAAAAAGATGTATCAAAAATATAATTTGTGGTTCTAACACAAGTTCTAAATGCAAGCATATTTCTTTTCTCATCCAGAGGGCATTCAATAAATGTTTGCTGATGGAGAATTCCTAAGTGTTGACTAAACTTCTAATGTCTTTCCTGTCATTTATCAGATGCCATGGGGCATTCTGTATAATACTTAATTAGTACAGTCAGTGTTCATCAAGAAATCAATTAAAATGCAAGCTGCCTGCAGGCCAACTAGTTCCCTTGATGATGAGGACAGCATATTCTCTTCTGACCAAACAGATCTGTTTTGATTAAGCAATTCTCTGAAGATATCATTTGCACCTGCTTCCGAACCCCAAGTACATCTTCAAAGCAGAGTCATAAATCAACTCCTGCACAGCTTCCCATCACTTCCTCTTCCCATGGACCATATTGGATTAGCAATGATAATATTAGTCTCTTAAGTGAAAAAGGTGTTTTTCAACTAAAGAATTAGAAGCCAGTAGCTATACAGAGAAAATATCTATATAAAAAGAAAGCATATATGCAACTCAGTCAGAATGTCTCATGCATAAATAAATGACAAAACAGTAGAGGCTACTGTGGCATACAAGTGCTCTGATGAGCTGCCACCTCATAGACCTCACTCAACTTGTGTTTGTGTAGACACAGAATCTCACATTTCATATCAATACAAATCTATGAAGTTGGATTTTACTTTTCTTACCAATTTATAGACAAGGGAAAAAAATAGAAACAGAATCAGGACAGTGAACTTGTTCAAGTTCATGGCACCAAAAAGAGGCACACTGGGCTCAAAACTAGTCCTATCTGGATAAACTCTTGTGTCCATCCATTCAAAAGGTCTCTGTGCATTTCCATAAAATATGTGAGTTGTTGGATGATTTCAGGCTTTGTAGAAGTTCACTGCCTGCTGAACTCCAGATTGTGATTTTGAAACAGGTTTACTCAGCAAACAAACATCTGCAGTAAGGGATTTCCTTTGGGCTAAGCTCCTACAAATAAAAATATAACAATATAAATCTTAGTCAGAACTCAAAACACTTGGGTTCTAAATTGTTCTTTTTTTATTGAATTTTTTCATAGTTTGTCCATATGTTCCTGTTACATGAATCCTCCCAGATCCTCCTGCCTCCTAACCCATCCTACTTTATGTTCTTTTTCTCTCTTTCTTCAAAGAAAAAAAAAAACACACACACACAAAAAAAAAAAATGCCACCAAAATTGGCAAAATGAAAGAGGCCAAAAACCTACAAAAATACAATGAAGTTCATTTTTTGCTGGCTGCCTACTCTTGTGCATGGGGCCAGCCCTGAAGTGTGGTTAATATACCCAGTGCTATAGTGCTGGACAATTACAGAAACTGCTGGGTTAAAAGTGGGAGCCTGTGTCCGTTTACTCCTCTCTCAGTGCTGCAACCCTATCTACTTTGAACCCATGCAAGCCTTGGACATGCTGCTACAGTCTCTGCAAGTTCTGTGTGCATCAGTCCCATCGGTTCTTGAGACTGCAGTTTCCTTGGAGTCATCCCTCACCTCTGGCTCTTAGAATCTTCCTGCCTCCTCTTTTGTATAGATCACTCAGCCTTGAGGTTAGGGCTTTAATGAAGGCATCCTGTTTAGGACTGAGACTCCCAAAGTCTCTCACTATCCTTACATTATCCAGTTGTGGGTCTCTGTGTTAGTTGTGATCTATTTCAAGAAGAAGCCTATATGATTATGGTTGGCCCAATGCATAGCAGAAGGAATAATTTTATTGCTATGTTCCCTGTGGCAGAATAATGTTATTGTATTTCCCTAGGGGGAAATATAATATCTACTCTCAGGGTCATGGCCATTTTAGCAGTGTCAGTTAAGGGTCCATCTGATGGAGTATGTCTTAAATCCAGAGAGAAAGTAGTTGGATACACCCATATCATTTATGACCTCATTCTTGCACCAGGATGGTTCCCTTGCCCCATAGCTCACTTGCCCCACAGACTATTCTTTTTCTAGCTCCATTTATTTACCTGTAACTTTCATTTTTCTTAACAGCTGAAAAATAATCCATTGAGTGGATATACCACATTTTCTTTATCAATATATCAGTTGATAGGCATCAAGGATGTTTCCAGTTTCTGAATAGTATGAATAAAGCAGCTATGAACATGGATGAGCAAGTATTTTTGTATTGGGGTGTAGAGTTTTTTGGGGGCAGGGTATTGCCCAAGAGTTGTATAGTTAGATGCAGACCCATCCCATCATTCTGAAGAACCACCACTTCACTTTCATGGAGGCTGTACAAGTTACACTTCCACCAGAGTGTATAAGTGTTCTACCTTATTCTACATCACACCAGTATGAACTGTCACTTGTTTTGTTGGCCTTGGACATTCTGACAGGTATAAAATGAAGTCTCAAAATAGTTTTGATTTTCATTTCCCTGATGACTGCAACGTTGAACATTTCTGTAAGTGTTTCTCAGCACTTGTATTTTACCTTTTGAGAACTCTCTCCTTAGTTAGGCACCCCGTTTTAAATGGGTTATTCATTTTCCTGAAATTCAGATTTATAGTCTTTACATATTTTATATACTAACTCTCTACCTGATATATAATTGGTAGACCTGGATTGGCAGCTAGAAATTGCTTAAATTTCATTTTAATGTGATATATTTTTCTTTCTCCATTGATTGCAATAGAGTATGGTATCCTTGTCTGGCATCCATGATCTCTGAGTTTGTAGAACATCCATTCAGGCTCTTCTGGCTTCCTTCCAGAGTCTCCACAAGAAATCAGCTGTTATTATAGTGGGCCTGCCTTTATATGTTACCTCACCTTTTTCCCTTACAGCTTTTAATATCCTGTCTTATTCATTGACTTGGTCTTTTCCTAATTTCCCAAATATCCTGAAGGTTTTGTGCCTAGAATTTTTTCCAGACATTTTTTGTTGTTGTTGACTGAGCTATCCATTTCTTCAACACATAAGGTTTTTTTCTTCTTCTTCTTCTTCCAAGTACCATAATGTGTTGGTGGGGCTTATATCTTAGTTTTTTTTATTGACATCCCAAATTTTTATTTCCAGTTTTACTTAAGTTTGTGTTTTCTTTAGTGATTGTATTTCTTTGTTAGATTCTACTTTTGTGTCTTGAATCATTTTCATTATTTTATTCAACTGTTTGTGTTTTCACGGGCTTCATTAAAGGATTTATTCATATCCTTTTATAGTCCTTAAACATATTCATAATTACTATTTTAAAGTCTTTTTCCTATGGTACATATATATTAAAATTTTCCGGGCCCTGCTGCAACAGGATTGCTGGCTTCAAATGAAGGCACATTGTCTTGGTCATTCATGTTTGGTTATTGTGCTGTGGTCTGCTATCTGAAGTTATGATTTTTGAGGGGTTTTTGTGTCTATATTTTGTCTAGTCTTTTTTGGGTAGGTGTTGTTAGGTTTTTTGTTTGCTGTTGCCTCCTCTGAGTCCTAGGTTATGGCATCCCTGGTTGAGAGTACTTCTGCTAGTCAGTAACTGGCAGAAAGAAATGGTGACGGACTAGGAAGAAAAGCTTAGATGGGAAATGAGAGAAAGTTAGGGTGTTTGGGATCCCCACCAAGACTCAGAATGCTCAGAAGGTGGGGGTATAAGGATGAACTCTTGCAGGCGAGTTGTATTAGGACAAGAAATAAGTCTAGAGAAAGGAAAGAGTTGTAGGCTCAATTTTCTTAGCAAATATATTTTATTATGAACTTATTAACTGAGAGTACCTCATTTATAACCTGACTAACCTAAACAATAGGAAAAGGAGATTAAAGAATACAATAATGAAACCATAAGGATATCAGTTCCAAGGAACAATTCTCCTAGCGTAATCAGCAGGATTTCTTCTTCTGGAACCTGGAGCAACCAGAACCCAGAACCTCAGCCAGAGCCCAGAACCCTGAAGCCTTCCCTCGAGTGGTTCTCTGTAGGAGCTTCACAAAGTGGAGCGATGAACAGCCAAAACTATGCCAAG
This sequence comes from Acomys russatus, assembly GCF_903995435.1. Classification (NCBI taxonomy): domain Eukaryota; kingdom Metazoa; phylum Chordata; class Mammalia; order Rodentia; family Muridae; genus Acomys; species Acomys russatus. The sequence goes on along the minus strand of NC_067144.1, from coordinate 33,583,592 downwards.
TCTCCGAAAGGCCCCGCCTCTTGTTTTTGGCTCATATTTCTACCTCCTCTCAGAACTTGTTGAAGGATGTTTTTCAGCTGGATAACAACCAATCTCCCCCACACAGTGGTTTGACTTCTAAGGGGATAAATATCACCTGATCTCTCACAAGTCTTTTTCTCATTCCCCACTTGTGATCTAAACAAAAAACATGTTTATCTATCCTTCAAAGAATGGGCAAGGGGACACTGGGTTCACACTAAGAGGTGGGGCGGGGGCTTTTAAAACCAACAATGTTCTGATCTTCGAGGTCTGCCACAATTGCAAACCTCATAACAGTGCAGAATTGTAGGCCCTACTCAATCAACATTAACTTACAACTGCAGTCTCGGTTGACACTTGTGCACACTAGAGTTCAAGAAACATGACTTTGGCCTCACTGAAATTTGAAATTTTGGTGGTTCCTGTATTATTTCACCAGCTTGAGAGAAGGACATTGTGCACCAGGGTCATTGTGCACCTCTGGCTTTAGCTTAATTATCTCATGCTCATGCATATGTCAGCACATTGTCTTTATACAGAAAGAGGAGAGCACAGTGGTCCACAGAGCAAACAGGAATCTAGCAGAGCTCAATATTGATAATTTAATTTTCTGCCATATAATATTGCAGAAATCATTAGATATCAGACCATATTCTAATGAATTGGAAGTATTTTTTTTTTCAGAAACAATTGTTTGAGTCCCTCATGAACAAAAGACTGAGGGGCTACATGTTTCTTCTGTCATACATAGTCATGAATATATATGAGTACCAACATCTACTGTCCAAGTTATCTACAACTTTGATGCATGTGCCTAATTCTGCTCCTGAGACTTAGCATTGCTATCCATCTGTCTGAAATATGTTTTTCAAATGATGCGTATTGTTCTCAAGTAATAACTTGCTTGGGGAAGATAAATACAAGCATCCTGGATCAAAGCAGTAGCTTTGAACTTTTTTTTTTTTCAGATGCGTGTGGAGTTGGGAGTGAAAGAAATGTCACACATAGTCAGGAATCCATGAAAAGGCAAGCAGAGAGAGCATCAAAGTCAGGTCAGCATGTTTGAGAATGGATAAGATCTAGTGCCAGCATTAAGCTGATCGCTGATGAACTGGAAGGTCAAACGGAAAAAAACATTCCAGCCGATGTGCTATGGCTGTGACACTAGACCCCTACTAAAGTGCCACCTGGCATCTCAGCTCTTCTGATTAGCAACAACTGTGGTCCATTCTAACTAAAACGAGTTGCTGTGTAAACAGTATGGTCTCAATACAGCAAAAGTATGAATACACTATAAAAGAAGATCTTTTTTAAAAAATTTAAACCAGGATGAAGAAATAGCAAAGTCTCAGGCATAAATCTTGATTGATAGCAGGCAACTCACAAATAACATGTCCATAGGTGTTAAGGGGATAGTCAATGACTCAACAGAGGCAATAGTCACCACCACTGGCAGTTGGCTCCTCTCAATGTTCTCTTGACTGCTCAAACATTGAGAATGTTTGGCTTTGGTGTGTGACTCCTTTTCATGGAAGCAGTGAGATGCCAATAACATGGAAATCGTGCTTTCTCACAACCATTTCTGCTGGAACGGATCTCACCCGCAGAACACATGAAATAAGAAATAAAGTTGCCACTAGTTTTAGTGAGCTGGAGGGGAATCTGCAATGCAGAAAATTGAAAAGTAAATTTATAATTGTCACAAAACTTCCAACAGTGCAGCAAAGCTTGTGCCCTTGAAAGGGAGTAGCAATGGGTTTTCTGTAATTGAAAAAAGGATTGTGAGCCAAGACACAGAAACAGGATTTTTATGTGGCAGGGAGAGAGATACGGATGGAATAACTGTCTTGTCAGGCTACATCCACACAGCTGCCAACTTTGCCAGCTATGATATCACCTTAGAAAATATGAGATGCATATTACCCTAGATATGTCCACTTCAAAACTATGTGAATATTCCAAGAGCTTGCATAAAAATAAAGATTAGGAAATTATAATATCAAAAATATTTACTAAGTACCTGCTGAGTATAAACCCTTCTGGAATATCAGGACAGAAGTCAAGTGCCTGCATTAGCTGCAGAAGCAGCCAAACTCATGAGACTTCTTTTTATATTCTATTGAGATCAGCTGTGGAATTACATCATGTGAGAGAAAACAACCTCACCACCATCTACACTTCTCTACAAGGACCCAGCCAGCACCCACAGGAAAATAATTAGTACCTTTTCTAAAATTACTATAGTGCTTTGTAGAAAGATAGCAGACATCATGTCTTCTAGAAAAACAAATTAGCAAAATAAAGTCTCTTGTTGAAACCTCCACGATATGAGGATATGACACTGCAGAAAGAGTGGCCTGTGGTAAGAGGCTTGAGTGGAAAATGCAAAGCAAAACTGACCTGCTTTCCCAGAACAAAAGGTACTAGGTGTTTCCATATTCTGATGCAGAATGATTGTGCAGGCAATAAATTATAATAAAATCTGTAGCTTCGGTGCTACAGTTCAGTAACAGCATAAAGAATCCCCAAATTAGAGCAAGAACATGACGCATCTAGGGTACTGTTCAGACTCTTAAAATGGTAGCTACTAAGTGCATAAGTGGCTCCGCCCCACACCCAAGGTTGTACATTGAGTATTTACCTCAAATAGCAGATGCCACGGATGGTAGAGTTTATCCTCAGTCCATGGTCCTACGAGTCACATCCCAAAACCCTGACAAACTTTTTTATTAAGAAAAGTATAAATCTACTGAACAAAGGTACAGAAAATACACAAAACAATACCCATAAAAATATATCTGTTTCATGTAGCAGGCTTCTTATAAATTCATGAATCAGAAAGAGGGAAGGAAAAATAGACAGCTAGAGGGAGAAAAAGGAAGAGTCATAGATTTTCTAGTCTGCCCTGAATTTCTAAACTAAATTTAAAGGCAAGTGTTGAAGTAAAAAAAAAAAAAAAAAAAAAAAAAAAAAAAAAAAAAAAAAAAAACTGTCGGCTAAAGTAATTTTTTACAAATATGAAATCATCACTATTAAACAGCATGCATATTTTTTCTGACTTTAATTCTGCCTCTCAGAAGTGTGCCATAGAAGACATGAACCTGAGATGAAAATAAAATAATGCCTTTCTGAGACATGCAAAGATAACACACAGAAGGTGACATTACTGACAGGAAAACCTTTGAAGTGATGAGGAAAAGTGAAAAGGGGGAGTAGAATGGAACTGTACAGAATGGAGTAGGAAATTAAAATTAAATGTAAGAGAGTGACAGTGGCTCTGATCCTGCCAGGCTGAGGTATTTTGGTGGCAGCCAGTAATAGGAGAATTATAAGCAATTTGCAAACCACAGGTCTGCAGGTCTGCCCATTTCCCCCTTGTGATGGCTAATCAGGCATTTTTCAAGGGAAAAAAAAAAAACAAATTCCAAAATATCAGTTTCATGATTTCCTGCCAAAACCAAGAGAAGCTTGCTCCTTGCCAATCTGCCAAGGAAAGACCCCTGTGAGCCAGATCAAAACCATACAATGATTCCTCTGTTGTTAACAGGACCTCCAAGCCCCACCCTATACATACTTTTCTGAGAGCCTCACTCTTGGACAGATACTGCCTTCTCCTTTTCCCAAGCTGTCGCTCTGATTCAGTTTCTGTCCTTGGCTGCTTCAGCACAGCGGCTGGGCTTCCACATTGCCTGCCACTGCCCTCTCTCAGGATGCCCGCATCCCTGCCAGCATCCCTCACCACTCTGTCCCTCTCCTTCTCTACGTCCAAATGGACAGCAGTACCCAAACACCTCCTCTACAGTAACATTCAGTAACGTAGAGCCCTCGCTGTGTACTGGTACAATTAAACTTAGACGTTTTGGGGTTTAGATGTTTTTAGGCCTAGATAGATGTTTTTTTTAAGTTGATAATAACAAGATATGATAGATATTGATTTACATTCAGAATTTTAGACTCAGTAATATAGGAAAAATGTTTTCCTCAAGGCTCCCAAATAAAAATAGCCAAAACACTATGAATGTAACACACACACACATACACACACACACACACACACACACACACACACACACACATATATATTTCCTGATTGTTTCATGGTTCTTCTTGCTGTTGGTAGTTTATTGTATATATGTGTAATACTATAAATGTAAATGTAAAAAAAATAAAAAATATATATTTTATCCTTAAAACCACCCCTATGCATTTCTTACTGTTACCAACCCACATTCAGGCCAAGAAAAGCCTGAGTTCAGAAAGAAGCACATTAGCCCAGTCACACAAGAACTAAGTGTCTAACTTAGGCAAGTCTGACCCACTCTGTCTTTTAACCATGCCACTGCATAAGACTGCACAGTATTGTGCAGTAATTATTGTAATATTGCTTCTGCTGTTTTCAGGTGCTTGTCACTGGGCGCGGTACTAGGGAGTGAACTTTTTATAAAAGATACGGTATTTGGGGGGGAGGTATCTGACTCAACCTGGGTTATCCAACATGAAGGTGACTGACTTCATCCATAAAATATTACAGTATTTCTGTGTTTGAAGTTTGAAGTCTACTTATTTTGCTTAAACTTCTAAACCTGCTTACAAATATGCACTAATTAAAATATTAGCATCCTCTTGGTGGTTATCTTTACTTCCCTTCACAGTCTCTCCAGGGGCCTGCAGGGCATTTCACACCAGACATTAATGACTCTGACATTGCTACTACTCGGTTTACTCAGCTTCAGCTCATGACCTTTGCACTAAGAAGGGTTCCCTGGAGAAATGGCACCTATAGATTGCATTGTATCATGAAAATAGATCTACTGGGTAGGGTCACATCATATGAGAAGAATAGTCCAAAACTGTCTTTTTGTACACTGAAAAGGCTCAGAACCCGGTAACTTCTTCATCCATGAAGCAAGTGGCAGGAGCAACAGCAGGAGCAACAGCAGCAGCAATGGAACAGATGCACTCACTAGCAAGTGGCAAAGGTGGCCAGGCCAAAGGAGCCCCGCTTTCCCCAGACCACTTTATATCTGGCCTACCACAAAAAGATGACATCTAATCTAGGGGACAGTGTCCTCCTCAGTCACTCCGTCCTAGAAATGATCTCCCAAGCACGCCCATACACTTCTCTTAGTTGAGTCAAGATCCAATTGAGGTGACAATCAAGATTAAAAACACACATTAAGAGATTTGAAGGCCAGGCGGATTACAATTCCATTTCTTAGAAGGCATGACTCTGGTAGCTTTTCTCTCTGTGCTCTCAGAGCACCAAAGGCATGCCTATCTTCCGTGGCATGAAGAGTCACCAGGGTCATGATGAGAAACAAATGTGAAACAGGTACGGTGTGTCCTGCACCAAAATAGTAAGCCCTCACTATTAAGTAAAATGTATGTTCCCTGGGGAATAAATTCTCTCCAAAAAAAAAAAAGGCCCTTGGTTCCCCTAGAAAGAAAAAAGTCATGTTCATTGGCCACTATCTTATTGTGACATAAGCTGAGACATTCCCCAACTCCTCACTTACCCAACCAAACACGGTGATGAGAGTCTTAGAAAGTTTAGAGCAGGCGGGATCAGGTAGTTTACAGATTGGAAAAAAAATTTTTGGATGTAACTAGATCTTTATAGTGGCTTGTAGAAGTGTCACTAAAGCCACTACCAGAGAGCCTTGCCCTTAGTGGCATGCCTGTGCTTCTGGCCTATTTGCTCTTGAACAACTAGAATTATCAGCTCCAGATGAGGTAAATAATCTAAATGATCAAATAGAATCAACACTTAAGTTACCCTCCCCAGTTTGACATTGCCTCACTATGTGAATCCTTCTGGCCCTGAACTTGTGTTAACAGTTCTATCGCAGCCTTCTGAGTGCTAGAATTACTGTTGTGTGGCCTTCATGCACAAGCCCGCCCCCCTTTTTTTTACTGCTATCTCCATAGGGTAGAATTTAGGTTGTGGGGCAGATAGGCAATATAGGATAAATCATACTCTGAAGCTTAAAATTTTTATAGTATCTGGTAGAGAAACTGGAGTTTTTGTATAACCTTCGTAGAATCTAACTTCAAAATTAGGGTTGTTATTTACCCTTCAGAATGAGCTGATGAGTTTATTGTGTGCATCTGCCCTTTGAAGCTCCAGGTGCTTTAGTCTGAGTGGCATGGTAATACTATTAACATTTGTTTAATTGGGGTGGGGTGAGAGACCTCTGCCATAAAAAACAGCATCCTAATGTGCAATCTGCAGCATTGCCCTGGTACAAATTCACAGTCCTGCAGGCATCAATCTAATCTGCATCAGACTACCCTTTTGCCCTCAGCCATATCCTCTGACCTCATAACACCTCACCTTACCCATCTGAAAAATGGAGAGAAATACATAACTCAGAGTTTCATTGTAGGGATCAACGCGATAGTAAAAGCAATCAACCGTGATAATAAAATTGATATTCTTGTTGGTTTGATTGAACACTTTTAATTCATTGACATTTATATCTGGAATCACTATACCATTTTTCTCCAGGGTTCCAATAATGCCTGTCAAATGTTCCCTTCCATCAGTGCACATCACAGATCTCTCTGCTCATTGTTACACTCTGTTTTCATTTGGGGTTAAGGTTGTCTAATAGCTTATTGAAACGTCCCCTCTTTTGTAGTTGCATGATACTACTTACCGCAAATAGAATAACTTGAAGAAGGAGGGGGCATGTCTTTGGAGCTCCATCTGAGTTTCAGTGGCACTGAGAGGAGACAAGAAGATACCTTGTTAGTTAAGTGGTCACAATACCCAGTGCTAAGGTCATCATTCTCTTTCTCTCAGCTGCCCTTTCCATGTCGAATGCTGACTGCCTGTCAGTATTACCTCACACTGTTGCTATGTGTAAGTCCCTGGGCCTCTCCTTATATGAGGTCTTGACTAAGAGACAAGATGAGGCTGAAACCATTCCTTTCTGCCTTAGCATGAGCCTCATCTCGGATCTGTTGTTAGTGGTTGCCTTTAAATTGTGTGCTGCAGTTTCTCTCTTAGCCCAGCTAACACCCAAACAATTGAAACTGGACGATGTTATTTATTTAATAAGCTTTACAGGAAAACACTGAGCAGTTGTTACTCTGTTCTAATCCTCTAGGCTAGTCTGGCTTCCTCCCAGAATAAATCCCCAAGATACTTGCACTTTATGGCGTTCTCTGCTCAGCTGCTCTTTTTCATGGTTTCTCCTTGACCTCCACCACTGCCTGTGACTGAACTCCTTACTTCCTCTCTCTCTCTCTCTCTCTCTCTCTCTCTCTCTCTCTCTCTCTCTCTCTCTCTCTCTCTCTCTCTCTCTCCCACCCCCTGGCTGTGAGGAAGTTGAGCCCTATTCTCTATCCTGTGCACTGATTGGCAATTAAGCTGCTTTATTGGCATATTAGGGAAGAATTGGGGAGCAATATTGAGACAGGAGATTCTCAGAACAAGAACTGCAATCAGATATGGAGGCCAGAGAAGTCAGCATTTGAATCTTTACACAGCATTTGAATCTTTACAATAACATTATGCCTACAACACACCACACAAACAAGTGCATTGTAACACTGCCCAAGTCACATCTACAATCAGTGTTTTCCCAACACAGGGGAAACCACGTATCTTTGCTAAACATGGAGGATAAAGCAGAGCCTCTGTCATTCTCACAGCCATGTCATTTTCCAGTCACAGAACTATCAACTAACATATCAGCTCAGGGGCTCAGCAGTGTGCTGGAAGGAAGAGTTTACCAGGTGTAGAACCTTCAGACAAGGCAGGGGCCAAGCCTCCCCTGTTAATGCTACCAGGACGAACCGAATCACCAGAATTTGTATGGTTGAATGAATTTTTAAGCACCAGAGTGATGAAATTAAAAAACAGGGCCCTGGGGAAGTGATTAGCTGTCATAAGCATGGCTTTATGGTTTGGAATTATTCCTTTATTTAAGTAGTCTCTGAGTGCTTTCTCAGCATTTTCCTACTACGTATGGATACAAAGAAAAGTCAACAAGTAAAAGAGGATTCTTACCAGTACCAAACAAACCAGTTACCCCAGCCTCAGAAGCCCAGCTTCTAGACATGTAAGAAACCATTTCCCATCATTTATAAGATATATGAAGCATGTATCATGCTTGCGATAGCATCTCAAACTGAGGCACATACCCAGTACAACACCACAAAACTTCCCCCATGGCATCTCAACCTGCTTGAGATCGGTACCCAAATCCTTCAATCCAACACCTTAAAATCATTGTAAACTCTGGCCTGGGCCTCCATCCATACTTATCCACGCCATGCCAACTACGTTCTGTCTACCAAATATTCCAAGTTATTCTAGAGTTTAAAAAAAAAAAAAAAACACTAATGGAGGAGAGGGTGCATATTGTCTGAGCTAGGAAGAAAACCAAAAAGAAACTAGCAGAAGCAAGGGAGGAGGAGGGCCCTCAAAAGAGGCAAGGGAACCAGCGCTTCTAAAAGAAAGCCCAAGAACTGGTCTTTAAACGGACCAGCTTAGGAGTCTGCTGACCTTGAATAGGACTGTGGCAAAGAGTGGAGGTTCTACTGTGATATCATAAAGGTTAATGGGAGATGGAGAATTAAATGCTCTTTACGATCATTAGACTCCATAATAGACAGTATTTATTAGCACTTAAATTATTTTGGTTTAAAGTGGCCTCACTCTTTGCCAGGCACTGTGCTTTAAAAGTTCTGTCTCAAGTCCTAATACACACATACACACACACACACACACACACACACACACACACACACACACACACGCCATTTGGTAAGAGAACTGAAATTTGGAGAGGTTCAGAGAGGTTCAGTGACTTCTCCTAAGACACAGGTAGGAAGCTGAAGTAGACTAAAAACTGAACCCCCAGATGCATTCAGGGTTCAGTGCCTAGAACTTGGAACGTTAATGTCTGTGGCAAAGGGAACTTCGTAGGGACTAGGTGAAGGATCTTGAAGCGATGTTAACCAAGCTTATTTAGGATGCTAAACATGACCAAATCATCCCTAGAGATGGCCAGTGGGAAATGTAACACGGAAGGCCGATGGTACTGTATTTTCAACGAGAAAGACCTTTCAGGATGGTCCAGAGCTGGCTTTGAAGTGGGAGGTGAGGTGGTGAACGAACGCCAGGAGAGGGCATTCCCACAAATTTTGAGGTCCTCCTGAAATGTGTAGAGCAGTGGTTCCCAACCTTCCTAAGACTGCAATCCTTTAACACTGTTCCCCATGTTGTGGAAACTCCCAACCACAAAAAATTATTTCGTTGTGACTTTGTAACTGTAATTTTACTACCGTTACATATTGTTATGTAAATATATGTATTTTTCTGAAGGTCATTCAAACCCCACATGGGGTGGAGAGCCACAGGTTGAGAACCTCTTGTATAGAGGGACCATGACCCTGAAACTGAGGAATCATCACAATTCTGATCTCCTAAGCTCTAGGACAGGAGGCGTGTGCTGCCCAAAGTCGTATAGCTGGTGGCCATTTGTTATGAGGGGAGAACAAAAGCGACTATGATTCTATCTCTAATATAAGCCCACCACACACGAAATTGCCACACATATGGGAAACACAGAGCAGCCAGTCAGTCAAAGAAAGAGGGAAGGAAGAAGGGAGCTGAAGGAAGAAGGAAAGAAGAGAAAATGAACAAAAAAAAAGGTGGAGGAAGAGATGGAGAAAGAGAGGAGAAAAATGAAGGACCCCAAGTATTCTTAAGATGCATGGCAACTTTGCTGTGGAACCTATTGTCCCCGTGTGAGTCAGCATAGCTTGGCAGGAGCCCTTAAGCGAATGCTGGCACTAGGGCTCAGGAGCGCTAAATCTTGAGAAGTCATAGCTGGAGGGAAAGCAGATTGATGTCGAGCTAGTTCGGAGGTCAGCTGGCTCTGGAACTGCTGGAAACAGCCAACCGTTAAAGACACAAGCATTAAGTGCTTAGACATGAAGCTCAAAAATATGTGTGAATAGCTTATTTTTTACTAAGGCCTTAATTTGAGTTTAAAATATTTTATTATATTTATGTGTGTGCACGCGCAGGCATGTGTGTACATGCTTGTGCCGCAGTGTGAGAGGACAACCTGCAGGAATTGCGGCCTCCTTCTACCACATGGCCCCAGGGACAGAATTCAGGTCCTTAGGTTTGGCAGGGAGTGCCTCTACACAATGAGCCATCTCACCGGCCCTCTGATTCACTTTTTAATATATAATCTATAATAATATATTTTTAATTTTAATGTAATAATCTTGTCTCTCCTTATTACTGATTATAACTTGCTGCAGTATAGTATTTTCACTTAAATCTTAGGGTTAATTTTCAAGAAGCACTTTTTTTTTTTGCAAATGCACTTTTAGTGTTCTAATTTTATGTAAATTACCAAAACTTCAATTTATGCTTGCATCCAATGGTTAATCAGAGAAAACATAAATTAAACAGGAAAACAAAGGAGTGTGTCTAACGCAAGCACTTAAACAGTATGACATGCGCCACAACATTTGTCCTCCAGGCTGGAGCATGAATCTGCAAGTCTTTTGCTGGTTAAAATTAGCTTTAACATCGTTTTCCCTAAAGAAATTAGAGACGACATTTTGAGTTCTCTGGGGCTTGGAAGAGATTGAGAAAGAAACATTTGGAGTCCATATATCGTACCCAAAGTACAGAAAGTTTGATTTTCTAAATTTTCTAACAAACAACCCTCATTCGACAGCTGAAAAGCAATATTTCGAGGGGACAATTGAGAGTGTAAGAGGATAAAAGGTGAGCTGCCTTGGTGGGATGAACGACAGTTAATTCAGTCACTTCTGCTCAAAACCAGAAAGGGAAATAGCAACCAAATACCACAAAATACGGAGTATCTGTTTTTCGATAAAAAAAAATGCCAGGTGAAAAGGTCTTATTTAAATCCACAAAGACAGTATATTATCCACCTCTCCTGAAGTTGGTTTTCCCCTTGGCACAAAAGGGCCACCACAGCTTTGCTTCCCTAAGGCAAAGCCCTGAGTAACAGCGCCATCTAGTGGATTTTAGTGACATAGGCAACACCACTGCCTGCCAATACAATCAAGGCCAGGCCATAGATACTTTTCTGGGTCAGTATTTAGCACCTGGGAAAGTCTCTGCGCAGACCAGGAGGAGAAGGCTGTAACTGAATCCCAAGACCTCTGTTTTGGTATTGGAAATATGCCAGTATTACTGAGAAGTTTTTACTTGTAGATGTATCATCCATCTTACTACAAGAATTAGAATGCTTTTTGGACAGGACAAAGCCCACTAAATGTTTCCAAATGCCAACCTAAACTCTCGATCCAAAAACATTAAATTTCACAATATTGTCCTTTTTATTGCTGCACAATTTCTACTGTCTGCAGAAAAGCCACCCCAGGCCACTCAAGCAGTTCAAACTAGGCCACTTAGCCCTTTGTGTTGGATCTACCAACTACCCAGGCCTGGCCCCTGCACCTCCGGTGGCAGCAGCCGCATCCTTTTGTTCGGTTGCCAGGTCAGGAATCTCTTGGCAGCTGCCTCTTCCACCGCTGCCCTCCTCCCGCTCCATCAAGAAATTTAATTCGAAGCTGGCAGGCAGTAGGTCAGAAATCTTTGAAAGCCTGAACATCTACCGCCTCCTCTCGGGTCTCACCTCTGCACAGACTGCCAAATGCCAGCTGATTTCCTCCCCCGCCCCCCCATAGTATCCCGTGTCTCCAACGTCCAAGTTGTCACCTGAATCTTGCCCTCACAGCTGCTTTCTCCCTCGACCTCTGCAGCAGGCCTGTCCTTGATTAGTAACGTCCTGCTTCAGCTGTCCCAAAAGGCTCTGCATGCCTTGTCATCCATCCGACGATCAGCAGCCTCTTCTGAGCTTTTGCCTTCATCCCAGCCGTCCAGACATGAGGGCTGACATGGAGCTCTGGGGAATCAAGAACCACAGGGCCCCTGAAGTCTACATGATCATATCTTGGAAAAGTGGGCCGTGTTAAAGCCAAGGACTCCATGGTAACATGACAGAAAAGACAAAGGACAAACATCAAACTCGGGCTGAATAGGTGACAGTTTTCTTTCTTTATACATTTTAAGATGACATGTTCAGGGCAAATTTAGAACAGCCGTTTGAAAGAAAAGTCTTTCCAGCGTCTTCACGATTTTGTGCCCACTATAAAAGAGACTTTTAAAAAATACGTGAGGTCGGGATTTTAAAGCATTTTTAGGAGACCATATCAATGCTCAGCTCTGAAGAGATAGATTGCACAGAAATTATATTCTACAGGAAGTAAGATATTCTCCTCGCTCGATCTTAACCTCTTCTACAAAGCTGGCTGCGATCCTTCAGTCATTTAGCCTCTCCGATTGCAGGGTCAGAACTAACTCACAAAGAAACAACAAGGAAAAAGAGCAGTGGGGAAGTTTTTGAAAATTAATAAGATGATAACTATGAGCTATCATACAAATACAAATCAGGCAAAAGATACAGGGGGTGGGCTGCAAAGCTCTAGAAACCAGAAAGCGAAATCACTAGCCAGGAGAAGCAGAGTTACCTGCTCTTTGGGGAAACACTTCCTTCGGGCTTGTTGAGTTGGGTTAGCAGTGTTAAGAAAATGTAGTTGAAATGCAGATATACGAAGACTACTCATTTCTTACTCACTATTTAGCATAAGATGTGAAACAAAAGTTGGATGATTAAATTGCATTTCCCCAATAAAGGAACCATATAGTCTATGTTTCTGTTCCCTGATGCAGGTTTACATGTTACATGTTTTTAAAATATAAACCATAATAATTCTTTGGCAACTGCATCAATTTACTACATGCATTTAGCACTGAAAGGATAAATTTATTTGTAGTTTTGTAACTCTTTAAGTCAGATGCCAGTACCAGGATTTCGAATCTACAGCTTCCCCGGCTGTGGCTGCAAATTAGCTACTTATAAATATATCCACTGTGTTAATATGTCTATTGGTGTCATCTTTGTTCAGGTCATGTTTAGACAGCCATATTGGCATGACTTTATGCATGTAGCTGACTGCTGACCCCAATAGATAGGCCAAAGCGAATGGGGGAAAGGCCAAGAGGCCTCATCCCAACATAAAGAACTACAAGCGACTAAGGAATGCTGAAAGCAGGAGAAATAGTCCTCCAGAGGGAAGAGCCCACCAATTGGTTATCCAACACCGACTGCTCAGCCCTGAAAACAAACAGCATTATACAGACTGAGCAGGTTGGACTTCTATATTCAGGAACACACACACACACAATTTGTATGTAACAACAATTAAAGAAAAAAGGAGCACATGAATTTAAAAGAGAGCAAGCAGGAGCCAGCTACAGAGGAAGATCTGCATGGGAGAGGGGAAATTATGTAATAACTTTATAATCCCCCCAAATAAAATAATTGCATGTTTATTTATTTATATTCATGCCAGAGTGACTTGGGGAAGGATGGATGCACACAGGATAAAGGTTCGTGTGACTCCCCGGGCTGAGTGATGAGTGTGTTCTTGGGGAATTTTTGCAGAGCACAAATTCCCTTTCCTAAGAGAACGAAGCCCAGTTGTCAAGTAATCTTGAGGCACCATGGGAAGAAGCAATGAATTCTCTGCTTGTTTCTTCCACTCAATTTTCTCTACAGACCTTGGGTCTCAGAGTCCGACAGGCAAAGTTAGGGAACAAAGCATTGCCTATGAACAATGTTTTCTTTCAAAACCAAATGCTACACCTCCTCTCTTTGGCCTCACCGCTTCTCCTGTGAACTCCCAGGGACTACTAAAGTATGTGGCACAATCCTTTCTGGGCCTTAAAGTGTGATTGCCTGCAATGGCTTCTCTGATCATACCAGGTGACATGAGTTCAAGTCCAGACTTTAGTTACCTGCTCTCAGTATCCCCTCTAGGACCATGACATCATCCTGGGAACTTCTCAGCCTCCAGGGAACCTAGCCCTGGGCCCCAGGAGATCTGTTTCTCTCTGTTGAAAGCTCACATCTGCCTTTCCAATCGACATACCAGATTCCTGTTTCTAATCTGAAGAACACCTCCGATCCTGCCCAGGGATTCATTCACAGACATCCCACCCACGTCTATCTCCAACCCCCTAGGCATCCACCTTCCCGAATTCTATTACTCTGGGTTTTACAATAGAAAATTGCTTTCAGCAGTGATGCAGTCATTCAGGCACCACCGTGATGGAGGATTTGTTCTTTCATGGTTCCTCTGCGGCTGAGCAGTAGCCATAGATACAGGCAGAGATTAAGTCTGTTGCTTCTGTGCATCAAACCACCTTGTGGAGATGAAGCTTGATTTGAATATGATCTCTGGATTTTAAAAGCCCCAGTGACACTGGTTAAACAAAGGCTTAGGGGCCTGAACTGTTTCCATGCAGAGAGCCCCACCCACAGAAATGTCTACTGATGAATACATTGTGTTTCTTAAACAGCTTCTTTAACAGATGATAGCAAATCAGCAGCTGTCAAGTGCTCCAGCAACTGCATAGAGGCTTATCACAGCTACTGTCATTTGTATTTAACTTGGATTTTTCACGATTATTTCTACATGCCTACATGTACACATTTATATTCCTGCATGCTTACACATGCACATAAGCATATTCCACTTCTATGTTGTCTGTACTAGCAGAACTATCTAAGTATCTCCTAAAAGAAAGATTAATTAGGATAGGAGTGGTTAGTGGAGAAGTGTTAACTATATTTCTACTATTTCAAAAAGCATAATTCTGATTCGATACCAAAGAACAGCAGCAAACCTAGCCTACTTCAATGCTGTGCATGTAGATTCTTTCTGTCACATCATATAAGGTGATACTACTTGGCTATTGGGCCTCAAAGTGCCAGGTGGTGAACACTTGGAGAATTCAAGATGCTGTTACCATGGCGATAAGATGCTGGTCTTTCTTGATGCAATCAACACACTTCCTCTTTAAAAAAAAAAAAAAAGCCCTCTCCACTTGAAAATAAATTAGCTTGGAAATGGCTTTTTTTTTTTTTTTTCTTTTTACGTGAATGACTATTTTCTTCTAACTCTGTATTTACGGTGACAGCTAAGGTGGGCAAACGAAAGAGATGTGGAAAGAAGCCCTGTTTTGCTTCTGCTTCCTGCGCTCCACACTGGCTGGTCTCAGGTAAAGAAAGAACTCTGCACTCTCCCCCGTAGCACTGTTCAAGTGCACAGCCTGTATGGTAGATTACAAATCATTCTACTTCTCTTCTCTGTGTTCCCTTGCCCTTCGCTCTCTAGCTCCTGCCATCTAAAGATAAAACGTATGTCCTTGCCCCTTGAACGTGGGCTGACATTGTACCTTGCCTAGCCAAAAAACTATGATAGAACTGAGTCAGAGCCACACCCAGGTCCGAACCCAAGGTCTCTTCCTTGGAATCTTTCCCAGCCTTCATGAGAGCAACTGAGCTGGCCTGCAAGAGGATGAGAAATGCTTTCCAAATCATTCTCATCTTTGTTCAGCCTACCTCTGCCCATACCTCAGACACAGATCTACTGACTGCTAAGGGGCTGATGGCAGAAAGTGACCCATAAAAATCACAGACTAAATAAACAAAAAGTTAGAGCTGCAAAGTTTCTTTGTGGCTCATTATGTAACAAATGACAAATATAATGTCACATTTCAAGCCAACTCTGTTCATCTTAAAGGACGTGTTCACAAATATGCAGTTAGGTTCTTAAAACTAAAATGTTGGTTGGGATGACATGAATGCCTATTGAAAACCACAGAAAGTTATGTACAAGCTAAAACACGTTCACTTGTCTCAACGTTGGCAAAAAAAAAAAGACAATAGTTTTGTCTCATCTCATTCACAAATTCAAATTTTATGTCAGAATCTGTCAAGTTAGACAGAAAACCTTGACAACAAACAGTCCCTGTGCACCTGTTGTGTATTTATTGAATGTGCCCCTTTGATCTTCTCCAGGACAAGCCTAGTGGTGAAAACACACAACTTTCAGGGAAAGCACACCATGCACATACATGTAGTGTAAGAGAAAATTGTGCTGATAGCATGAGAAGGAGAACATGATCTTTTATTTGCTACTTTATTTTAGTTCATTTTGTTTTCTTCCCAAGTTGTCTTTTTCACTGTATAGCCCAGGCTAGCCATGAGTTTGAGATACTCCTGCCTCAGCATCCTGAGTACTAGGACTACTGACAAATGACATCCTTTTTTTGTTGACCAATAGGAAATGAGTGCTTACAGAGTAGATAGTACAGTTAAAATATCTGTTCCTCCCCCACCCCACCCCCAAAAAAGATTTTTTTTCTTTTCTTCAACTGTGTATGTACCACTTTCATTAGAAGCTGTGTGTTGAGATGGTAACAACAAAATCCAAAAAATCTAACCGAGTTACCAGGCACACATCTGATATGTGAGCCAGGGTGGAATCCTTGGTGTGTACACAAGGATTAGGGGTAACTAACTACAGTGCTCCACAACCTATTCTAGTAAAGCTTAGTGCATAAGGTATGCTGATAAGAATGGTCCTACAGACAGGATGGAAAATACATGAGGAACAACTGCAGGAGCCATTTCATCCAGTAGGCAATTAGACAACAAGCAGACATGTCACTTTAGCTAGACCATGTGTATGACTCATTCTTTCTCATGACAAGACAAAGACTATGAGAAAAAGAAGTGGGAAAGCACATAGTCTTGGTGGAAAGAATACCAATGAGCTCTTTTGTCATTCATCCTGGTTTATCTTGGGAGAAAGAACCCAGCCACTGGCTGAAAATTCACTTATATCTGGACACTAGTCCAAGGGTATGTCCCATGAAAGTCTTCACTTACCAGGAAAGTGGGACAGAGGGGCAGACATCCTATTGGGACTCTAGGTGAGAGAAGCATGGGAGAATGTGGAAATATAAGGATCCAGAGGGTCCTAGAAACCTACAAGAAGAACATTATGATGGGCAGATCTGGGCCCAGGGGTCCTGCTAAAACTACGGCACCAGCTAAGGACAATACATGCAGTAAAGTTCAAACCCCTACAAGATCTAGCCAATGAGTGAAGAGTGGCGTCTGACTTTCACACGAACTCTGGTGCCCCAAATTTGACCACATCCCCTGGATGGGGAGGCCTAGTGGCACTCAGAGGAAGGATAACAAGCTACCAAGAAGAGACTTGATACCCTATGAGCATATACAGGGGAGGAAGTCCCCCTCAGTCATAGTCATAAGGGAGAGGAGTAAGGAGAAAGTGGGAGGGAGGGAGGAATGGGAGGATACAAGGGACAGGATAACAATTTAAATGTAATATGAATACATTAATAAAATATATTTTTTAAATGCAGAGGCCATAAGAAAGCTGAAGACAAAGGAGGAGGGAACCTTCTCAGAGAAAAGGAAAGTGAATAGAGAAATGTTGGAAATGAAATCTTGCAGAGGCTCATCAAGGTCATTTCCTTGTATATGTTTAGCTACATGACCAAAGACTTTTTCAAATAGAGTTAGTCTATGCTACATAATGAGTTTTAGCACAGTCTGTGATGTATTTGGAAATGATAGATAGATAGGTAGATAGATAGATAGATAGATAGATAGATAGATAGATAGATAGATAATAGATAGATAGGTAGGTAGGTAGATGATAGATAAACAGATATAGATAATAGACAGATCCTTCCTTTGCATGTTGTTAACATGAAAGCCATAGAATTTTCATTTGCAAATGAGATATGAAATGAACTGTCCTTGTGATACTAAAGTTATACATAACTGGGTTAAAAGTCTTGACAGGCAAGATTTAAAACACTTAATAGAGAGATAAAAGGCTAGAACAATAAGGTGGTGAGGAAAGGCGTGACTGCCTTGTCAGACCTGAAACAGAACAGTGAAGGAGGAATGAGAACAGGGCTATGCTGAAGTATGTTATGGTTGATATAACGAAACTCCATAGACTGGATGACATAACAAAAGAAAATGTGTTGTCTTAAATTACAGAGGCTAGAAATTCTTTTTTTTTTTTTTTTTTTTTTTTTCAGAGGCTAGAAATTCTTGACCAAGCTGCCAGTGGGGTTGGCTTCTTTCTTTCCCTTTCTATGGCTTACCCAGGGTCATCATCATCTGATACGGCAACCCCTCTCTGTTGTTTTCTTCCTTCATTTTCTCTTAAAAAAACAACATACAAGACTAGCACCACTGTGGTTTGGTTTTTCCTTAAGAGGGCATTGTACGTGTCAGAACTCAGGGTTAAGGAGGAAAGAATCCCACTCATAACCAAGAGGCTCCCATGGAAAGGAGGTGCATGAGAGGCTCAGAATTGAGGTTCTGAAAGTAGAAGCTGGAAACATGAACAACATAATGCATTCCAAAGCTGAATTTAAAAAACAAACAAACAAAAAAGGACTCGAGCGTTTAGTAATGAAGAAGTCAAGAATGAGATTGTCCTTGGAGATGCTGAATACACCAAGGCGCATCAAAAAGCCACAACATTAAAAAAAAAAAAAAAAACAACAACTTGGTAAATACTCAGATCTTCCATCCCTGTGGTCCAGAAGGAAGAGAGAATGAGCAGGATGGCCGGGTGCTGCAACTAGGAAGGGCATCAAGTGATGCAGGAAGGAGGCCTGTGTTTTTAACAATCTGAGAAGATCCTAGGAGATATGAAGACATTGAGGGAAAAACCTAACAGGAAGCAATGAG